>NW_028137097.1:145000-160152 GCF_965140915.1 Aythya marila | reverse complement strand
TGTTCTTTTTTGTTTTTTTTTGTTTTTTTTTTTTTTTGACATGTTTTTTGTCTCCATTGGGTTTCGTTGGGTTTTCCATGGTCATCATGGTGGAAAAGGGTAAATTTGTGGGTTTTGGAGAACATCAGGTAGGTTTAGGCTGGTTTTGGGATTGGATCTGTGCTTTTTGGGGATTTTCTTCCAGTTTATGGGTGATCCCTTTCTTTTTTGGGGTGTTTTTGACGTGTTTTGGTGTCTCCTTTTGGGTTTTCGTTTGGTTCATGTTGGTCATCATGGTGAAAATTGTAAATTTTTGGGGGGGGAATTTTCTTCCAGTTTTGGGGGTGATCCCGTTCTTTTTTGGGGTGTTTTTGACATGTTTTGGGGTCTCTGTTGGGTTTTGTTGGGTTCTTGTTTTTCATCATGTTGGAAAAGTTTAACTTGCGTGTTTTGGAGAACATCAGGTAGGTTTAGTGTCGTTTTGGGGTGGATCTATGTTTTTTGGGGATTTTCTTCCAGTTTTGGGGGTGATTCCGTTCTTGTTTGGGGTGTTTTTGACTTGTTTTGGGGTGTCCGTTGGGTTTTAGTTGGATTCTCGTTGGTCCTTAAGGGAAATGGGAGTGGATTGTGGGTTTTGAAGAAGATCAGGTGAGTTTAGGGTGGTTTTGTGGGGAAATTCATAGTTTTTGGTGTTTTTTCTTCTGATTCAGTTCTTTTTTGGGGTGTTTTTGACGTGTTTTGGGGTTTCCGTTGGGTTTCGTTGAGTTCCTAATGGGTTTTATGGTGGTTGGGAGTGGACATTTGGATTTGGAGAACATCAGGTACGTTTAGAGTGGTTTTGGGATTGGATCCGTGCTTTTTGGGGTTTTCTTTGGTTTTGGGGGTGATCCTGTTCTTGTTTGGGGTGTTTTTGACGTGTTTTGGGTTCTCTGTTGGGTTTTCCGTGGTCATCATGGTGGAAAAGTGTAAATTGTGGGTTTTGGAGAACATCAGGTAGGTTTAGGGGGACTTTTGGTGTGGATCTATGGCTTTTGGGGTTTTCTTTCGTTTTTAGGGTTTATCCCGTTCTTGTTTGGGGTGTTTTTGACTTCTTTTGGGGTCTCCGTTGGGTTTCGTTGGGTTTTCCATGGTCATCATGTTGGAAAATTGTAAATTGTGGGTTTTGGAGATCATCAGGTAGGTTTAGGGTGGTTTTGGGGTGGATCTATGATTTTGAAGGATTTTCTTCCAATTTTGGGGGTGATCCCTTTCTTTTTTTTTTTTTTTTTTTTTTTTTTTTTTTTTTTTTTTGACGTGTTTTGTGGTCTCCGTTGGGTTTCGTTGGGTTTTCCATGGTCATCAATGTGGAAAAGTGTAAATTGTGGGTTTTGGAGAACTTCAGGTTGGTTTAGGGGGATTTTTGGTGTGGATCTATGGCTTTTGGGGTTTTCTTTCGTTGTTGGGGTTGAACCAGTTCTTTTTTGGGGTGTTTTTGACGTTTTTGGGGTCTCCGTTGGGTTTTGTTGGGTTCTCGTTGGTCGTTAAGCTAAACGGGAGTGGATTGTGGGTTTTGAAGAAGATCAGGTAAGTTTAGGGTGATTTGGGAGGGAAATGCATAGTTTTGTTTTTTTTTTCCTTCTGATCCAGTTCTTTTTTGGGGTGTTTTTGACGTGTTTTGGGGTTTCCGTTGCGTTTTGTTGAGTTCCTAATGGGTTTTATGGTGGGTGGGAGTGGATTTTGGGATTTGGAGAAGATCAGGTAGGTTTAAGGGTTTTCTTGGGGTTAAATCACGTATTTTCTTCTGATCCAGTTTGCTTTTGGGGTGTTTTTGAGGTGTTTTGGGGTTTCTGTTGCATTTTGTTGAGTTCCTAATGGGTTTTATGGTGGTTGGGAGTGGACTTTGGGATTTGGAGAAGATCAGGTAGGTTTAGGGTGGTTTTGGAATTGGATCCATGCTTTTTGGGGATTTTCTTCCAGTTTTGGGGGTTATCCCGTTCTTTTTTGGGGTGTTTTTGACATGTTTTCATGTCTCTGTTGGGTTTCGTTGGGTTTTCTGTTGGCATCTTGGTGGAAAAGGGTAAATTGTGGGTTTTGGAGAACTTCAGGTAGGTTTAGGGGGACTTTTGGGGTGGATTCATGGTATTTGGGGTTTTCTTCTGTTTTTTGGGGTGATCCTGTTCTTTTTTTGGGGTGTTTTTGACGTGTTTTGGGGTTGTCCGTTGGGTTTTGTTGGGTTCTCGTTGGTCATCATTGTGAAAAAGGGTAAATTGTGGGTTTTGGAGAACATCAGGTAGGCTTAGGGGGACTTTTGGGGTGGATCTATGGCATTTGGGGTTTTCTTCTCTTTTTTGGGGAGATCCTGTTCTTTTTTGTTTTTTTTTTTTTGTTTGTTTTGTTTTTTTTTTTTTGACATGTTTTTTGTCTCCATTGGGTTTCGTTGGGTTTTCCATGGTCATCATGGTGGAAAAGGGTAAATTTGTGGGTTTTGGAGAACATCAGGTAGGTTTAGGCTGGTTTTGGGATTGGATCTGTGCTTTTTGGGGATTTTCTTCCAGTTTATGGGTGATCCCTTTCTTTTTTGGGGTGTTTTTGACGTGTTTTGGTGTCTCCTTTTGGGTTTTCGTTTGGTTCATGTTGGTCATCATGGTGAAAATTGTAAATTTTTGGGGGGGAATTTTCTTCCAGTTTTGGGGGGTGATCCCGTTCTTTTTTGGGGTGTTTTTGACATGTTTTGGGGTCTCTGTTGGGTTTTGTTGGGTTCTTGTTTTTCATCATGTTGGAAAAGTTTAACTTGCGTGTTTTGGAGAACATCAGGTAGGTTTAGTGTCGTTTTGGGGTGGATCTATGTTTTTTGGGGATTTTCTTCCAGTTTTGGGGGTGATTCCGTTCTTGTTTGGGGTGTTTTTGACTTGTTTTGGGGTGTCCGTTGGGTTTTAGTTGGATTCTCGTTGGTCCTTAAGGGAAATGGGAGTGGATTGTGGGTTTTGAAGAAGATCAGGTGAGTTTAGGGTGGTTTTGTGGGGAAATTCATAGTTTTTGGTGTTTTTTCTTCTGATTCAGTTCTTTTTTGGGGTGTTTTTGACGTGTTTTGGGGTTTCCGTTGGGTTTCGTTGAGTTCCTAATGGGTTTTATGGTGGTTGGGAGTGGACATTTGGATTTGGAGAACATCAGGTACGTTTAGAGTGGTTTTGGGATTGGATCCGTGCTTTTTGGGGTTTTCTTTGGTTTTGGGGGTGATCCTGTTCTTGTTTGGGGTGTTTTTGACGTGTTTTGGGTTCTCTGTTGGGTTTTCCGTGGTCATCATGGTGGAAAAGTGTAAATTGTGGGTTTTGGAGAACATCAGGTAGGTTTAGGGGGACTTTTGGTGTGGATCTATGGCTTTTGGGGTTTTCTTTCGTTTTTAGGGTTTATCCCGTTCTTGTTTGGGGTGTTTTTGACTTCTTTTGGGGTCTCCGTTGGGTTTCGTTGGGTTTTCCATGGTCATCATGTTGGAAAATTGTAAATTGTGGGTTTTGGAGATCATCAGGTAGGTTTAGGGTGGTTTTGGGGTGGATCTATGATTTTGAAGGATTTTCTTCCAATTTTGGGGGTGATCCCTTTCTTTTTTTTTTTTTTTTTTTTTTTTTTTTTTTTTTTTTTTGACGTGTTTTGTGGTCTCCGTTGGGTTTCGTTGGGTTTTCCATGGTCATCAATGTGGAAAAGTGTAAATTGTGGGTTTTGGAGAACTTCAGGTTGGTTTAGGGGGATTTTTGGTGTGGATCTATGGCTTTTGGGGTTTTCTTTCGTTGTTGGGGTTGAACCAGTTCTTTTTTGGGGTGTTTTTGACGTTTTTGGGGTCTCCGTTGGGTTTTGTTGGGTTCTCGTTGGTCGTTAAGCTAAACGGGAGTGGATTGTGGGTTTTGAAGAAGATCAGGTAAGTTTAGGGTGATTTGGGAGGGAAATGCATAGTTTTTGTTTTTTTTTTCCTTCTGATCCAGTTCTTTTTTGGGGTGTTTTTGACGTGTTTTGGGGTTTCCGTTGCGTTTTGTTGAGTTCCTAATGGGTTTTATGGTGGGTGGGAGTGGATTTTGGGATTTGGAGAAGATCAGGTAGGTTTAAGGGTTTTCTTGGGGTTAAATCACGTATTTTCTTCTGATCCAGTTTGCTTTTGGGGTGTTTTTGAGGTGTTTTGGGGTTTCTGTTGCATTTTGTTGAGTTCCTAATGGGTTTTATGGTGGTTGGGAGTGGACTTTGGGATTTGGAGAAGATCAGGTAGGTTTAGGGTGGTTTTGGAATTGGATCCATGCTTTTTGGGGATTTTCTTCCAGTTTTGGGGGTTATCCCGTTCTTTTTTGGGGTGTTTTTGACATGTTTTCATGTCTCTGTTGGGTTTCGTTGGGTTTTCTGTTGGCATCTTGGTGGAAAAGGGTAAATTGTGGGTTTTGGAGAACTTCAGGTAGGTTTAGGGGGACTTTTGGGGTGGATTCATGGTATTTGGGGTTTTCTTCTGTTTTTTGGGGTGATCCTGTTCTTTTTTGGGGTGTTTTTGACGTGTTTTGGGGTTGTCCGTTGGGTTTTGTTGGGTTCTCGTTGGTCATCATTGTGAAAAAGGGTAAATTGTGGGTTTTGGAGAACATCAGGTAGGCTTAGGGGGACTTTTGGGGTGGATCTATGGCATTTGGGGTTTTCTTCTCTTTTTTGGGGAGATCCTGTTCTTTTTTGTTTTTTTTTTTTTGTTTGTTTTGTTTTTTTTTTTTTTGACATGTTTTTTGTCTCCATTGGGTTTCGTTGGGTTTTCCATGGTCATCATGGTGGAAAAGGGTAAATTTGTGGGTTTTGGAGAACATCAGGTAGGTTTAGGCTGGTTTTGGGATTGGATCTGTGCTTTTTGGGGATTTTCTTCCAGTTTATGGGTGATCCCTTTCTTTTTTGGGGTGTTTTTGACGTGTTTTGGTGTCTCCTTTTGGGTTTTCGTTTGGTTCATGTTGGTCATCATGGTGAAAATTGTAAATTTTTGGGGGGGGAATTTTCTTCCAGTTTTGGGGGTGATCCCGTTCTTTTTTGGGGTGTTTTTGACATGTTTTGGGGTCTCTGTTGGGTTTTGTTGGGTTCTTGTTTTTCATCATGTTGGAAAAGTTTAACTTGCGTGTTTTGGAGAACATCAGGTAGGTTTAGTGTCGTTTTGGGGTGGATCTATGTTTTTTGGGGATTTTCTTCCAGTTTTGGGGGTGATTCCGTTCTTGTTTGGGGTGTTTTTGACTTGTTTTGGGTGTCCGTTGGGTTTTAGTTGGATTCTCGTTGGTCCTTAAGGGAAATGGGAGTGGATTGTGGGTTTTGAAGAAGATCAGGTGAGTTTAGGGTGGTTTTGTGGGGAAATTCATAGTTTTTGGTGTTTTTTCTTCTGATTCAGTTCTTTTTTGGGGTGTTTTTGACGTGTTTTGGGGTTTCCGTTGGGTTTCGTTGAGTTCCTAATGGGTTTTATGGTGGTTGGGAGTGGACATTTGGATTTGGAGAACATCAGGTACGTTTAGAGTGGTTTTGGGATTGGATCCGTGCTTTTTGGGGTTTTCTTTGGTTTTGGGGGTGATCCTGTTCTTGTTTGGGGTGTTTTTGACGTGTTTTGGGTTCTCTGTTGGGTTTTCCGTGGTCATCATGGTGGAAAAGTGTAAATTGTGGGTTTTGGAGAACATCAGGTAGGTTTAGGGGACTTTTGGTGTGGATCTATGGCTTTTGGGGTTTTCTTTCGTTTTTAGGGTTTATCCCGTTCTTGTTTGGGGTGTTTTTGACTTCTTTTGGGGTCTCCGTTGGGTTTCGTTGGGTTTTCCATGGTCATCATGTTGGAAAATTGTAAATTGTGGGTTTTGGAGATCATCAGGTAGGTTTAGGGTGGTTTTGGGGTGGATCTATGATTTTGAAGGATTTTCTTCCAATTTTGGGGGTGATCCCTTTCTTTTTTTTTTTTTTTTTTTTTTTTTTTTTGACGTGTTTTGTGGTCTCCGTTGGGTTTCGTTGGGTTTTCCATGGTCATCAATGTGGAAAAGTGTAAATTGTGGGTTTTGGAGAACTTCAGGTTGGTTTAGGGGGATTTTTGGTGTGGATCTATGGCTTTTGGGGTTTTCTTTCGTTGTTGGGGTTGAACCAGTTCTTTTTTGGGGTGTTTTTGACGTTTTTGGGGTCTCCGTTGGGTTTTGTTGGGTTCTCGTTGGTCGTTAAGCTAAATGGGAGTGGATTGTGGGTTTTGAAGAAGATCAGGTAAGTTTAGGGTGATTTGGGAGGGAAATGCATAGTTTTGTTTTTTTTTTCCTTCTGATCCAGTTCTTTTTTGGGGTGTTTTTGACGTGTTTTGGGGTTTCCGTTGCGTTTTGTTGAGTTCCTAATGGGTTTTATGGTGGGTGGGAGTGGATTTTGGGATTTGGAGAAGATCAGGTAGGTTTAAGGGTTTTCTTGGGGTTAAATCACGTATTTTCTTCTGATCCGGTTTGCTTTTGGGGTGTTTTTGAGGTGTTTTGGGGTTTCTGTTGCATTTTGTTGAGTTCCTAATGGGTTTTATGGTGGTTGGGAGTGGACTTTGGGATTTGGAGAAGATCAGGTAGGTTTAGGGTGGTTTTGGAATTGGATCCATGCTTTTTGGGGATTTTCTTCCAGTTTTGGGGGTTATCCCGTTCTTTTTTGGGGTGTTTTTGACATGTTTTGATGTCTCTGTTGGGTTTCGTTGGGTTTTCTGTTGGCATCTTGGTGGAAAAGGGTAAATTGTGGGTTTTGGAGAACATCAGGTAGGTTTAGGGGGACTTTTGGGGTGGATTCATGGTATTTGGGGTTTTCTTCTGTTTTTTGGGGTGATCCTGTTCTTTTTTGGGGTGTTTTTGACGTGTTTTGGGGTTGTCCGTTGGGTTTTGTTGGGTTCTCGTTGGTCATCATTGTGAAAAAGGGTAAATTGTGGGTTTTGGAGAACATCAGGTAGGCTTAGGGGGACTTTTGGGGTGGATCTATGGCATTTGGGGTTTTCTTCTCTTTTTTGGGGAGATCCTGTTCTTTTTTGTTTTTTTTTTGTTTTTTTTTTTTTTGACATGTTTTTTGTCTCCATTGGGTTTCGTTGGGTTTTCCATGGTCATCATGGTGGAAAAGGGTAAATTTGTGGGTTTTGGAGAACATCAGGTAGGTTTAGGCTGGTTTTGGGATTGGATCTGTGCTTTTTGGGGATTTTCTTCCAGTTTATGGGTGATCCCTTTCTTTTTTGGGGTGTTTTTGACGTGTTTTGGTGTCTCCTTTTGGGTTTTCGTTTGGTTCATGTTGGTCATCATGGGGTGAAAATTGTAAATTTTTGGGGGGGGAATTTTCTTCCAGTTTTGGGGGTGATCCCGTTCTTTTTTGGGGTGTTTTTGACATGTTTTGGGGTCTCTGTTGGGTTTTGTTGGGTTCTTGTTTTTCATCATGTTGGAAAAGTTTAACTTGCGTGTTTTGGAGAACATCAGGTAGGTTTAGTGTCGTTTTGGGGTGGATCTATGTTTTTTGGGGATTTTCTTCCAGTTTTGGGGGTGATTCCGTTCTTGTTTGGGGTGTTTTTGACTTGTTTTGGGGTGTCCGTTGGGTTTTAGTTGGATTCTCGTTGGTCCTTAAGGGAAATGGGAGTGGATTGTGGGTTTTGAAGAAGATCAGGTGAGTTTAGGGTGGTTTTGTGGGGAAATTCATAGTTTTTGGTGTTTTTTCTTCTGATTCAGTTCTTTTTTGGGGTGTTTTTGACGTGTTTTGGGGTTTCCGTTGGGTTTCGTTGAGTTCCTAATGGGTTTTATGGTGGTTGGGAGTGGACATTTGGATTTGGAGAACATCAGGTACGTTTAGAGTGGTTTTGGGATTGGATCCGTGCTTTTTGGGGTTTTCTTTGGTTTTGGGGGTGATCCTGTTCTTGTTTGGGGTGTTTTTGACGTGTTTTGGGTTCTCTGTTGGGTTTTCCGTGGTCATCATGGTGGAAAAGTGTAAATTGTGGGTTTTGGAGAACATCAGGTAGGTTTAGGGGGACTTTTGGTGTGGATCTATGGCTTTTGGGGTTTTCTTTCGTTTTTAGGGTTTATCCCGTTCTTGTTTGGGGTGTTTTTGACTTCTTTTGGGGTCTCCGTTGGGTTTCGTTGGGTTTTCCATGGTCATCATGTTGGAAAATTGTAAATTGTGGGTTTTGGAGATCATCAGGTAGGTTTAGGGTGGTTTTGGGGTGGATCTATGATTTTGAAGGATTTTCTTCCAATTTTGGGGGTGATCCCTTTCTTTTTTTTTTTTTTTTTTTTTTTTTTTTTTTGACGTGTTTTGTGGTCTCCGTTGGGTTTCGTTGGGTTTTCCGTGGTCATCAATGTGGAAAAGTGTAAATTGTGGGTTTTGGAGAACTTCAGGTTGGTTTAGGGGGATTTTTGGTGTGGATCTATGGCTTTTGGGGTTTTCTTTCGTTGTTGGGGTTGAACCAGTTCTTTTTTGGGGTGTTTTTGACGTTTTTGGGGTCTCCGTTGGGTTTTGTTGGGTTCTCGTTGGTCGTTAAGCTAAACGGGAGTGGATTGTGGGTTTTGAAGAAGATCAGGTAAGTTTAGGGTGATTTGGGAGGGAAATGCATAGTTTTGTTTTTTTTTCCTTCTGATCCAGTTCTTTTTTGGGGTGTTTTTGACGTGTTTTGGGGTTTCCGTTGCGTTTTGTTGAGTTCCTAATGGGTTTTATGGTGGGTGGGAGTGGATTTTGGGATTTGGAGAAGATCAGGTAGGTTTAAGGGTTTTCTTGGGGTTAAATCACGTATTTTCTTCTGATCCGGTTTGCTTTTGGGGTGTTTTTGAGGTGTTTTGGGGTTTCTGTTGCATTTTGTTGAGTTCCTAATGGGTTTTATGGTGGTTGGGAGTGGACTTTGGGATTTGGAGAAGATCAGGTAGGTTTAGGGTGGTTTTGGAATTGGATCCATGCTTTTTGGGGATTTTCTTCCAGTTTTGGGGGTTATCCCGTTCTTTTTTGGGGTGTTTTTGACATGTTTTGATGTCTCTGTTGGGTTTCGTTGGGTTTTCTGTTGGCATCTTGGTGGAAAAGGGTAAATTGTGGGTTTTGGAGAACATCAGGTAGGTTTAGGGGGACTTTTGGGGTGGATTCATGGTATTTGGGGTTTTCTTCTGTTTTTTGGGGTGATCCTGTTCTTTTTTGGGGTGTTTTTGACGTGTTTTGGGGTTGTCCGTTGGGTTTTGTTGGGTTCTCGTTGGTCATCATTGTGAAAAAGGGTAAATTGTGGGTTTTGGAGAACATCAGGTAGGCTTAGGGGGACTTTTGGGGTGGATCTATGGCATTTGGGGTTTTCTTCTCTTTTTTGGGGAGATCCTGTTCTTTTTTGGTTTTTTTTTGTTTTTTTTTTTTTTGACATGTTTTTTGTCTCCATTGGGTTTCGTTGGGTTTTCCATGGTCATCATGGTGGAAAAGGGTAAATTTGTGGGTTTTGGAGAACATCAGGTAGGTTTAGGCTGGTTTTGGGATTGGATCTGTGCTTTTTGGGGATTTTCTTCCAGTTTATGGGTGATCCCTTTCTTTTTTGGGGTGTTTTTGACGTGTTTTGGTGTCTCCTTTTGGGTTTTCGTTTGGTTCATGTTGGTCATCATGGTGAAAATTGTAAATTTTTGGGGGGGGAATTTTCTTCCAGTTTTGGGGGTGATCCCGTTCTTTTTTGGGGTGTTTTTGACATGTTTTGGGGTCTCTGTTGGGTTTTGTTGGGTTCTTGTTTTTCATCATGTTGGAAAAGTTTAACTTGCGTGTTTTGGAGAACATCAGGTAGGTTTAGTGTCGTTTTGGGGTGGATCTATGTTTTTGGGGGATTTTCTTCCAGTTTTGGGGGTGATTCCGTTCTTGTTTGGGGTGTTTTTGACTTGTTTTGGGGTGTCCATTGGGTTTTAGTTGGATTCTCGTTGGTCCTTAAGGGAAATGGGAGTGGATTGTGGGTTTTGAAGAAGATCAGGTGAGTTTAGGGTGGTTTTGTGGGGAAATTCATAGTTTTTGGTGTTTTTTCTTCTGATTCAGTTCTTTTTTGGGGTGTTTTTGACGTGTTTTGGGGTTTCCGTTGGGTTTCGTTGAGTTCCTAATGGGTTTTATGGTGGTTGGGAGTGGACATTTGGATTTGGAGAACATCAGGTACGTTTAGAGTGGTTTTGGGATTGGATCCGTGCTTTTTGGGGTTTTCTTTGGTTTTGGGGGTGATCCTGTTCTTGTTTGGGGTGTTTTTGACGTGTTTTGGGTTCTCTGTTGGGTTTTCCGTGGTCATCATGGTGGAAAAGTGTAAATTGTGGGTTTTGGAGAACATCAGGTAGGTTTAGGGGGACTTTTGGTGTGGATCTATGGCTTTTGGGGTTTTCTTTCGTTTTTAGGGTTTATCCCGTTCTTGTTTGGGGTGTTTTTGACTTCTTTTGGGGTCTCCGTTGGGTTTCGTTGGGTTTTCCATGGTCATCATGTTGGAAAATTGTAAATTGTGGGTTTTGGAGATCATCAGGTAGGTTTAGGGTGGTTTTGGGGTGGATCTATGATTTTGAAGGATTTTCTTCCAATTTTGGGGGTGATCCCTTTCTTTTTTTTTTTTTTTTTTTTTTTTTTTTTTTTGACGTGTTTTGTGGTCTCCGTTGGGTTTCGTTGGGTTTTCCATGGTCATCAATGTGGAAAAGTGTAAATTGTGGGTTTTGGAGAACTTCAGGTTGGTTTAGGGGGATTTTTGGTGTGGATCTATGGCTTTTGGGGTTTTCTTTCGTTGTTGGGGTTGAACCAGTTCTTTTTTGGGGTGTTTTTGACGTTTTTGGGGTCTCCGTTGGGTTTTGTTGGGTTCTCGTTGGTCGTTAAGCTAAACGGGAGTGGATTGTGGGTTTTGAAGAAGATCAGGTAAGTTTAGGGTGATTTGGGAGGGAAATGCATAGTTTTGTTTTTTTTTTCCTTCTGATCCAGTTCTTTTTTGGGGTGTTTTTGACGTGTTTTGGGGTTTCCGTTGCGTTTTGTTGAGTTCCTAATGGGTTTTATGGTGGTTGGGAGTGGACTTTGGGATTTGGAGAAGATCAGGTAGGTTTAGGGTGGTTTTGGAATTGGATCCATGCTTTTTGGGGATTTTCTTCCAGTTTTGGGGGTTATCCCGTTCTTTTTTGGGGTGTTTTTGACATGTTTTGATGTCTCTGTTGGGTTTCGTTGGGTTTTCTGTTGGCATCTTGGTGGAAAAGGGTAAATTGTGGGTTTTGGAGAACTTCAGGTAGGTTTAGGGGGACTTTTGGGGTGGATTCATGGTATTTGGGGTTTTCTTCTCTTTTTTGGGGAGATCCTGTTCTTTTTTGGTTTTTTTTTTGTTTTTTTTTTTTTTGACATGTTTTTTGTCTCCATTGGGTTTCGTTGGGTTTTCCATGGTCATCATGGTGGAAAAGGGTAAATTTGTGGGTTTTGGAGAACATCAGGTAGGTTTAGGCTGGTTTTGGGATTGGATCTGTGCTTTTTGGGGATTTTCTTCCAGTTTATGGGTGATCCCTTTCTTTTTTGGGGTGTTTTTGACGTGTTTTGGTGTCTCCTTTTGGGTTTTCGTTTGGTTCATGTTGGTCATCATGGTGAAAATTGTAAATTTTTGGGGGGGGAATTTTCTTCCAGTTTTGGGGGTGATCCCGTTCTTTTTTGGGGTGTTTTTGACATGTTTTGGGGTCTCTGTTGGGTTTTGTTGGGTTCTTGTTTTTCATCATGTTGGAAAAGTTTAACTTCCGTGTTTTGGAGAACATCAGGTAGGTTTAGTGTCGTTTTGGGGTGGATCTATGTTTTTTGGGGATTTTCTTCCAGTTTTGGGGGTGATTCCGTTCTTGTTTGGGGTGTTTTTGACTTGTTTTGGGGTGTCCGTTGGGTTTTAGTTGGATTCTCGTTGGTCCTTAAGGGAAATGGGAGTGGATTGTGGGTTTTGAAGAAGATCAGGTGAGTTTAGGGTGGTTTTGTGGGGAAATTCATAGTTTTTGGTGTTTTTTCTTCTGATTCAGTTCTTTTTTGGGGTGTTTTTGACGTGTTTTGGGGTTTCCGTTGGGTTTCGTTGAGTTCCTAATGGGTTTTATGGTGGTTGGGAGTGGACATTTGGATTTGGAGAACATCAGGTACGTTTAGAGTGGTTTTGGGATTGGATCCGTGCTTTTTGGGGTTTTCTTTGGTTTTGGGGGTGATCCTGTTCTTGTTTGGGGTGTTTTTGACGTGTTTAGGGTTCTCTGTTGGGTTTTCCGTGGTCATCATGGTGGAAAAGTGTAAATTGTGGGTTTTGGAGAACATCAGGTAGGTTTATGAGGACTTTTGGGGCAGATTCATGGTTTTTAGGGTTTTCTTCTGTTTTTTCTAGTGATCCAGTTGGTTTTCGGCGTGTTTTTGACGTGTTTTGTGGTCTCCGTTGGGTTTCGTTGGGTTTTCCATGGTCATCATGGTGAAAAAGTGTAAATTGTGGCTTTTGGAGAACATCAGGTTGGTTTAGGGGGATTTTTGGTGTGGATCTATGGCTTTTGGGGTTTTCTTTCGTTGTTGGGGTTGAACCAGTTCTTTTTTGGGGTGTTTTTGACGTTTTTGGGGTCTCCGTTGGGTTTTGTTGGGTTCTCGTTGGTCGTTAAGCTAAATGGGAGTGGATTGTGGGTTTTGAAGAAGATCAGGTGAGTTTAGGGTGATTTGGGAGGGAAATGCATAGTTTTGGTTTTTTTTTTCTTCTGATCCAGTTCTTTTTTGGGGTGTTTTTGACGTGTTTTGGGGTTTCCGTTGCGTTTTGTTGAGTTCCTAATGGGTTTTATGGTGGGTGGGAGTGGATTTTGGGATTTGGAGAAGATCAGGTAGGTTTAAGGGTTTTCTTGGGGTTAAATCACGTATTTTCTTCTGATCCGGTTTGCTTTTGGGGTGTTTTTGAGGTGTTTTGGGGTTTCTGTTGCATTTTGTTGAGTTCCTAATGGGTTTTATGGTGGTTGGGAGTGGACTTTGGGATTTGGAGAAGATCAGGTAGGTTTAGGGTGGTTTTGGAATTGGATCCATGCTTTTTGGGGATTTTCTTCCAGTTTTGGGGGTTATCCCATTCTTTTTTGGGGTGTTTTTGACATGTTTTGATGTCTCTGTTGGGTTTCGTTGGGTTTTCTGTTGGCATCTTGGTGGAAAAGGGTAAATTGTGGGTTTTGGAGAACATCAGGTAGGTTTAGGGGGACTTTTGGGGTGGATTCATGGTATTTGGGGTTTTCTTCTGTTTTTTGGGGTGATCCTGTTCTTTTTTGGGGTGTTTTTGACGTGTTTTGGGGTTGTCCGTTGGGTTTTGTTGGGTTCTCGTTGGTCATCATTGTGAAAAAGGGTAAATTGTGGGTTTTGGAGAACATCAGGTAGGCTTAGGGGGACTTTTGGGGTGGATCTATGGCATTTGGGGTTTTCTTCTCTTTTTTGGGGAGATCCTGTTCTTTTTTGGTTTTTTTTTGTTTTTTTTTTTTTTGACATGTTTTTTGTCTCCATTGGGTTTCGTTGGGTTTTCCATGGTCATCATGGTGGAAAAGGGTAAATTTGTGGGTTTTGGAGAACATCAGGTAGGTTTAGGCTGGTTTTGGGATTGGATCTGTGCTTTTTGGGGATTTTCTTCCAGTTTATGGGTGATCCCTTTCTTTTTTGGGGTGTTTTTGACGTGTTTTGGTGTCTCCTTTTGGGTTTTCGTTTGGTTCATGTTGGTCATCATGGTGGAAATTGTAAATTTTTGGGGGGGGGAATTTTCTTCCAGTTTTGGGGGTGATCCCGTTCTTTTTTGGGGTGTTTTTGACATGTTTTGGGGTCTCTGTTGGGTTTCGTTGGGTTTTCTGTTGTCATGGTGGTGGAAAAGTGTAAATTGTGGGTTTTGGAGAACTTCAGGTAGGTTTAGGCTGTTTTTGGGGTGGATCTATTTTTTGGGGGTTTTCTTTCCTTTTGGGGGGTTATCCCATTCTTTTTTGGGGTGTTTTTGACGTGTTTTGAGGTCTCCGTTTGGTTTTTTTTTGGGTTTCCATTGGGTTTTCTGGTGGTTGGGAGTGGATTTTACATTTAGGAGAACATCAGGTAGGTTTAAGGGTTTTTTGTGTTGTTAAATCACATTTTTTCTTCTGATTCGGTTCGCTTTTGGGGTGTTTTTGACGTGTTTTGTGGTTTCCGTTGCGTTTTGTCGAGTTTTGACAAATTGACAAATCCTTGAAGTCCCTTTTGATTGCTCACAGGCTATGCGTTGCCACTCCTTCTCCTCCCAGATATAGGACGAGCAATCGGTAATAGTCTGACTGTTGAACCAAGCTGGGAAGCCTCCTTGTGATGTCCTAACCCAGGCCCTAGGAAGGCAGCAGATTTCCCTTAGAGGAGGGTCCCTTCTACATATTAGACCCTCTGTTCCGCTGATTGATAAATCACCCACAACTAAAACTCACCTTTTCTTCTTGCTGCCTGTGGTCACTATACGGGGGGGTTGGCTTTTCCAACCCTGCCAATATCTCTGGTGGAGAGGGATTATAGCCTTTTCCATCCATCGATTGCCTTTCGGCCTCCAGGGCCTTATACCTGTTGCGCAGGTCTACCTGATAGTGTGATATGGTTGAGATTTTGATAAAATTGCAAACACAAACATTAAAGTGATTACTGGTATCTACCACAGCATTATCTACGACTATAGAATCACAATGACTTCTCATGCAAACACAACCTTTCCCAATATATACAAGTACAGTATCAAGGGTTTCATTAGGATGTATCTCAACGTGGCAAATATTTTGCTCAGTGTCAAGACAAATGTCTTGGGATTCCAGCGTGTTACTTTCACAGATGGAACTTTTTTGTTCACGCACAATGCATGCATTTACATCAATTGTTTGCCACTTTCCTCCCTTTTGATGGGCCCATACTTTATATAAGTATATATATTAGTATATATATTAGTATAAAGTATAGTTCCATTATGATTGAGTCCTAATGCAATGATTGGCTATACATTGTATACGGTGGCATTACTTATAGTAAGTATAAAGGACACAATTTGATCATTTTCTGCATAAAGGGTAAAGTTGACTAATTGCCACCATGCTTGAAAATCTTTTTCAAATTCTGAAGCATTATCCCAAATAAATTTTTGAATTTCAGTGGGCAAAGTTCCTCCTTCTCCCTGTCTCTAATAACAGCTGCTGCTAAAGATTGTATACATTACTGCGTTTGGATACAGCTCCAAGCAAGGGAGGTATTGCCTTGGCTTT
>NW_028137097.1:55000-142500 GCF_965140915.1 Aythya marila | reverse complement strand
ACCCTAACCCTAACCCTAACCCTAACCCTAACCCTAACCCTAACAGAATTCTAACCCTAACCCTAACCCTAACTGTATCCCTAATCCTAACCCTAACTCTAACCCTAACCCTAACCCTAAGACCCTAACCCTAACCCTAACAACCCTAACCCTAACCCTAACCCTAACACTACCCCTAACCCTAACCCTAACCCTAAACCTAACCCTTACCCTAACCCCAACCCTAACCCTAACAACCCTAACCCTCTAACCCTAACCCTAACCCTAACACTAACCCTAACCCTAACCCTAACAGAATTCGAACCCTAACCCTAACCCTAACGGTATCCCTAACCCTAACCCTAACCCAAAGACCCTAACCCTAACCCTAACCCTAACCCTAACCCTAACCCTAACCCTAACCCTAACAGAATTCTAACCCTAACCCTAACCCTAACAGAACCCTAACCCTAACCGAAACCCTAAAACTAAACCTAAACCTAACCTAACCCTAACCCTAACCTTAACCTTAACCCTAACCCCTAACCCTACCCCTAACCCTAACCCTAACCCTAACCCTAACCCTAAAAGAATTCGAACCCGAACCCTAACCCTAACGGTATTCCTAACCCTAACCATAACCCTAACTCTATCCCTAAGACCCTAACCCTAACCCTAACCCTCACCCTAATAGAATTCGAACCCTAACCCTAACCCTAACCGAATCCCTAATCCTAACCTTAACCCTAACCCTAACAGAACCCTAACCCTAACCGAAACCTTAAAACTAAACCTAAACCTAACCTAACCCTAACCCTAACCCTAACCCTAACCCTAACCCTAACCCTAACCCTAACCTTAACCCTAACCCTAACCCTAACCCTAACCCTAACGCTAACAGAATTCTAACCCTAACCCTAACAGAATTCTAACCCTAACCGAAACCCTAAAACTAAACCTAAACCTAACCTAACCCTAACCCTAACCTTAACCTTAACCCTAACCCTAACCCTAACCCAAAGACCCTAACCCTAACCCTAACCCTAACCCTAACCCTAACCCTAACCCTAACCCTAACAGAATTCTAACCCTAACCCTAACCCTAACAGAACCCTAACCCTAACCGAAACCCTAAAACTAAACCTAAACCTAACCTAACCCTAACCCTAACCTTAACCTTAACCCTAACCCTAACCCTAAACCAAAGACCCTAACCCTAACCCTAACCCTAACCCTAACCCTAACCCTAACCCTAACCCTAACAGAATTCTAACCCTAACCCTAACCCTAACTGTATCCCTAATCCTAACCCTAACTCTAACCCTAACCCTAACCCTAAGACCCTAACCCTAACCCTAACAACCCTAACCCTAACCCTAACCCTAACACTACCCCTAACCCTAATCCTAACCCTAAACCTAACCCTTACCCTAACCCCAACCCTAACCCTAACAACTCTAACCCTCTAACCCTAACCCTAACCCTAACACTAACCCTAACCCTAACCCTAACAGAATTCGAACCCTAACCCTAACCCTAACGGTATCCCTAACCCTAACCCTAACCCTAACTCTAAACCTAAGACCCTAACCCTAACCCTAACCCTAACCCTAACAGAATTCTAACCCTAACCCTAACCCTAACTGTATCCCTAATCCTAACCCTAACCCTAACCCTAACCCTAACCCTAAGACCCTAACCCTAACCCTAACAACCCTAACCCTAACCCTAACCCTAACCCTAACCCTAACCTTAACCCTAACCCTAACCCTAACCCTAACCCTAACCCTAACCCTAACCCTAACCCTAACAGAATTCTAACCCTAACCCTAACAGAATTCTAACCCTAACCGAAACCCTAAAACTAAACCTAAACCTAACCTAACCCTAACCCTAACCTTAACCTTAACCCTAACCCTAACCCTAAACCAAAGACCCTAACCCTAACCCTAACCCTAACCCTAACCCTAACCCTAACCCTAACAGAATTCTAACCCTAACCCTAACCCTAACTGTATCCCTAATCCTAACCCTAACTCTAACCCTAACCCTAACCCTAAGACCCTAACCCTAACCCTAACAACCCTAACCCTAACCCTAACCCTAACACTACCCCTAACCCTAACCCTAACCCTAAACCTAACCCTTACCCTAACCCCAACCCTAACCCTAACAACCCTAACCCTCTAACCCTAACCCTAACCCTAACACTAACCCTAACCCTAACCCTAACAGAATTCGAACCCTAACCCTAACCCTAACGGTATCCCTAACCCTAACCCTAACCCTAACCCAAAGACCCTAACCCTAACCCTAACCCTAACCCTAACCCTAACCCTAACCCTAACAGAATTCTAACCCTAACCCTAACCCTAACAGAACCCTAACCCTAACCGAAACCCTAAAACTAAACCTAAACCTAACCTAACCCTAACCCTAACCTTAACCTTAACCCTAACCCTAACCCTAACCCTAACCCTAACCCTAACCCTAAGACCCTAACCCTAACCCTAACCCTAACCCTAACCCTAACAGAATTCTAACCCTAACCCTAACCCTAACTGTATCCCTAATCCTAACCCTAACTCTAACCCTAACCCTAACCCTAAGACCCTAACCCTAACCCTAACAACCCTAACCCTAACCCTAACCCTAACACTACCCCTAACCCTAACCCTAACCCTAAACCTAACCCTTACCCTAACCCCAACCCTAACCCTAACAACCCTAACCCTCTAACCCTAACCCTAACCCTAACACTAACCCTAACCCTAACCCTAACAGAATTCGAACCCTAACCCTAACACTAACGGTATCCCTAACCCTAACCCTAACCCTAACTCTAAACCTAAGACCCTAACCCTAACCCTAACCCTAACCCTAACAGAATTCTAACCCTAACCCTAACCCTAACTGTATCCCTAATCCTAACCCTAACCCTAACCCTAACCCTAACCCTAAGACCCTAACCCTAACCCTAACAACCCTAACCCTAACCCTAACCCTAACCCTAACCCTAACCTTAACCCTAACCCTAACCCTAACCCTAACCCTAACCCTAACCCTAACCCTAACCCTAACAGAATTCTAACCCTAACCCTAACAGAATTCTAACCCTAACCGAAACCCTAAAACTAAACCTAAACCTAACCTAACCCTAACCCTAACCTTAACCTTAACCCTAACCCTAACCCTAAACCAAAGACCCTAACCCTAACCCTAACCCTAACCCTAACTCTAACCCTAACCCTAACAGAATTCTAACCCTAACCCTAACCCTAACTGTATCCCTAATCCTAACCCTAACTCTAACCCTAACCCTAACCCTAAGACCCTAACCCTAACCCTAACAACCCTAACCCTAACCCTAACCCTAACACTACCCCTAACCCTAACCCTAACCCTAAACCTAACCCTTACCCTAACCCCAACCCTAACCCTAACAACCCTAACCCTCTAACCCTAACCCTAACCCTAACACTAACCCTAACCCTAACCCTAACAGAATTCGAACCCTAACCCTAACCCTAACGGTATCCCTAACCCTAACCCTAACCCTAACCCTAACCCTAACCCTAACCCTAACAGAATTCTAACCCTAACCCTAACCCTAACAGAACCCTAACCCTAACCAAAACCCTAAAACTAAACCTAAACCTAACCTAACCCTAACCCTAACCTTAACCTTAACCCTAACCCTAACCCTAACCCTAACCCTAACCCTAACCCTAACCCTAAGACCCTAACCCTAACCCTAACCCTAACCCTAACCCTAACAGAATTCTAACCCTAACCCTAACCCTAACTGTATCCCTAATCCTAACCCTAACTCTAACCCTAACCCTAACCCTAAGACCCTAACCCTAACCCTAACAACCCTAACCCTAACCCTAACCCTAACACTACCCCTAACCCTAATCCTAACCCTAAACCTAACCCTTACCCTAACCCCAACCCTAACCCTAACAACCCTAACCCTCTAACCCTAACCCTAACCCTAACACTAACCCTAACCCTAACCCTAACAGAATTCGAACCCTAACCCTAACCCTAACGGTATCCCTAACCCTAACCCTAACCCTAACTCTAAACCTAAGACCCTAACCCTAACCCTAACCCTAACAGAATTCTAACCCTAACCCTAACCCTAACTGTATCCCTAATCCTAACCCTAACCCTAACCCTAACCCTAAGACCCTAACCCTAACCCTAACAACCCTAACCCTAACCCTAACCCTAACCCTAACCCTAACCTTAACCCTAACCCTAACCCTAACCCTAACCCTAACCCTAACCCTAACCCTAACAGAATTCTAACCCTAACCCTAACAGAATTCTAACCCTAACCGAAACCCTAAAACTAAACCTAAACCTAACCTAACCCTAACCCTAACCTTAACCTTAACCCTAACCCTAACCCTAACCCAAAGACCCTAACCCTAACCCTAACCCTAACCCTAACCCTAACCCTAACAGAATTCTAACCCTAACCCTAACCCTAACAGAACCCTAACCCTAACCGAAACCCTAAAACTAAACCTAAACCTAACCTAACCCTAACCCTAACCTTAACCTTAACCCTAACCCTAACCCTAACCCTAACCCTAACCCTAACCCTAAGACCCTAACCCTAACCCTAACCCTAACCCTAACCCTAACAGAATTCTAACCCTAACCCTAACCCTAACTGTATCCCTAATCCTAACCCTAACTCTAACCCTAACCCTAATCCTAACCCTAAACCTAACCCTTACCCTAACCCCAACCCTAACCCTAACAACCCTAACCCTCTAACCCTAACCCTAACCCTAACACTAACCCTAACCCTAACCCTAACAGAATTCGAACCCTAACCCTAACCCTAACAGTATCCCTAACCCTAACCCTAACCCTAACTCTATCCCTAAGACCCTAACCCTAACCCTAACCCTAACAGAATTTTAACCCTAACCCTAACCCTAACTGTATCCCTAATCCTAACCCTAACCCTAACCCTAACCCTAAGACCCTAACCCTAACCCTAACAACCCTAACCCTAACCCTAACCCTAACCCTAACCTTAACCCTAACCCTAACCCTAACCCTAACCCTAACCCTAACCCTAACCCTAACCCTAACAGAATTCTAACCCTAACCCTAACAGAATTCTAACCCTAACCGAAACCCTAAAACTAAACCTAAACCTAACCTAACCCTAACCCTAACCTTAACCTTAACCCTAACCCTAACCCTAACCCAAAGACCCTAACCCTAACCCTAACCCTAACCCTAACCCTAACCCTAACCCTAACAGAATTCTAACCCTAACCCTAACCCTAACAGAACCCTAACCCTAACCGAAACCCTAAAACTAAACCTAAACCTAACCTAACCCTAACCCTAACCTTAACCTTAACCCTAACCCTAACCCTAACCCTAAGACCCTAACCATAACCCTAACCCTAACCCTAACCCTAACAGAATTCTAACCCTAACCCTAACCCTAACTGTATCCCTAATCCTAACCCTAACTCTAACCCTAACCCTAACCCTAAGACCCTAACCCTAACCCTAACAACCCTAACCCTAACCCTAACCCTAACACTACCCCTAACCCTAACCCTAACCCTAAACCTAACCCTTACCCTAACCCCAACCCTAACCCTAACAACCCTAACCCTCTAACCCTAACCCTAACACTAACCCTAACCCTAACCCTAACAGAATTCGAACCCTAACCCTAACCCTAACGGTATCCCTAACCCTAACCCTAACCCTAACTCTAAACCTAAGACCCTAACCCTAACCCTAACCCTAACAGAATTCTAACCCTAACCCTAACCCTAACTGTATCCCTAATCCTAACCCTAACCCTAACCCTAACCCTAAGACCCTAACCCTAACCCTAACAACCCTAACCCTAACCCTAACCCTAACCCTAACCCTAACCTTAACCCTAACCCTAACCCTAACCCTAACCCTAACCCTAACCCTAACCCTAACAGAATTCTAACCCTAACCCTAACAGAATTCTAACCCTAACCGAAACCCTAAAACTAAACCTAAACCTAACCTAACCCTAACCCTAACCTTAACCTTAACCCTAACCCTAACCCTAACCCAAAGACCCTAACCCTAACCCTAACCCTAACCCTAACCCTAACCCTAACAGAATTCTAACCCTAACCCTAACCCTAACAGAACCCTAACCCTAACCGAAACCCTAAAACTAAACCTAAACCTAACCTAACCCTAACCCTAACCTTAACCTTAACCCTAACCCTAACCCTAACCCTAACCCTAACCCTAAGACCCTAACCCTAACCCTAACCCTAACCCTAACCCTAACAGAATTCTAACCCTAACCCTAACCCTAACTGTATCCCTAATCCTAACCCTAACTCTAACCCTAACCCTAACCCTAAGACCCTAACCCTAACCCTAACAACCCTAACCCTAACCCTAACCCTAACACTACCCCTAACCCTAACCCTAACCCTAAACCTAACCCTTACCCTAACCCCAACCCTAACCCTAACAACCCTAACCCTCTAACCCTAACCCTAACCCTAACACTAACCCTAACCCTAACCCTAACAGAATTCGAACCCTAACCCTAACCCTAACGGTATCCCTAACCCTAACCCTAACCCTAACTCTAAACCTAAGACCCTAACCCTAACCCTAACCCTAACAGAATTCTAACCCTAACCCTAACCCTAACTGTATCCCTAATCCTAACCCTAACTCTAACCCTAACCCTAACCCTAAGACCCTAACCCTAACCCTAACAACCCTAACCCTAACCCTAACCCTAACACTACCCCTAACCCTAACCCTAACCCTAAACCTAACCCTTACCCTAACCCCAACCCTAACCCTAACAACCCTAACCCTCTAACCCTAACCCTAACCCTAACACTAACCCTAACCCTAACCCTAACAGAATTCGTACCCTAACCCTAACCCTAACGGTATCCCTAACCCTAACCCTAACCCTAACTCTAAACCTAAGACCCTAACCCTAACCCTAACCCTAACAGAATTCTAACCCTAACCCTAACCCTATCTGTATCCCTAATCCTAACCCTAACCCTAACCCTAACCCTAAGACCCTAACCCTAACCCTAACCCTAACACTACCCCTAACCCTAACCCTAACCCTAAACCTAACCCTTACCCTAACCCTAACCCTAACCCTAACAACCCTAACCCTCTAACCCTAACCCTAACCCTAACCCTAACCCTAACAGAATTCGAACCCTAACCCTAACGGTATCCCTAACCCTAACCCTAACTCTAAACCTAAGACCCTAACCCTAACCCTAACCCTAACCCTAACCCTAACAGAATTCTAACCTTAACCCTAACCCTAACCGTATCCCTAATCCTAACCCTAACCCTAACCCTAACCCTAACCTTAACCCTAACCCTAACCCTCTAACCCTAATCCTAACGCTTACCCTAATCCTTACCCTACCCTTATCCTTACCATTACTCTATCCTTTACCCTAACTCTTAACCCTAACCCTAACCCTTACCCTAACACTTACCATAAACCTAACCCTTTGCCTAAACCTAAACCTTATCCTCACCCTCAGCCTTACCCTAACCCTTACCCTTAGCCTTACCCTAACATTTACCCTTGCCCTAACCCTTACCCGTACCCTAATCTGAACCCAAACCCTAACCCTAATACTCTCACCCTAACCCTTACTCTAACCCTAACCACAACCCCAACCCCTAACCCCTAACCCTCACCCTAACCCTCTAAACCTACCCCTAACCTATCCCTAACCCTAACCCTCTAAGCCGAACCCTAACCCTCTAAGCCTAACAATAACCCCCAACCCCAACCCTCACCCGAAACCCTAACTCTAGCCCCAGCCCTAGCCCCTAACCCTAGTTCCCGAGAACTACATCTCCCGGTATGCTCTGGGCATTCAACATGGCCTCCCGGAAGTCCCGAATCCGAAAACTACATTTCCCGGCATACTCTGGGTACGCAACATGGCCTCCCGGAAGTCCGGAGTCCCGAGAACTACATCTCCCGGCATGCTCTGGGCACACAACATGGCCTCCCAGTGCCGGAAAACTACACCTACCAGCATTCCCCGCACAGCCAGCATGGCCAATCACAGGCCGAGTGCTCGAGAACTGCATTTACCAGCACTCACTGGAACCCTCACCGCCCTTACAAAAAAAGCCTCAAGCCCTAACATCCAAAAAACCTCGAAACCCCTACAGACCTAACCCAAACTATTTACCACACTAAACCCCTGAAGACCTATGCCTAAAACCCCCAACCCAAAATCTTAGGATGCTCAAAACCCAAACCCAACCCAAAACGTTAGGAATGCTCAAAGCCCTAGCCCAAAAACTTAGGGCGCTCCAAACCCTAACCCCAAAACATTAAGACGCAAAAAACCCTAACCCAAAAACTTAGGGTAATACACCATAAATGTTTGCTCATTGTCTTTTGTATTATAAAAACAAGGAGTTCTGTTTGAGGAGCGGGAGTTGCGAAAGCTCCCTGCTGAAGTAAGGAGCTTCATAATGCTTGCCTAGACATTATGAAAATTCTTTTGCTTAACGTAACAAAAAATAGACCCCCCAACCCATTCTCCTTCTGCATCTCAGTTGCCTCTTTTGTTCAAAGACACAGTTGCAAAGCTCATGTAACCATCTCCTGATAAGTTGCTAAAGTAGTGTATCGACATACATGCCTTCCTGTCTAACGCTGGGCCAACATGACCAAATAATAAAAGAAGTTGAACCACAACGCCGAGGAAGACTACGGCCTTCATCTTCACGACCACCAGAGGGACAGAGACGACCCCCTAGCAACAGTGCGCGCAGTCGCAGAATATACCAGGATGTGCTGCGTAATCCCGGAATTAGCAAAATATAAATAAAAAGGGACTCTGGCGGGGGTGAGGTGCGTGCCGTTGGCGGAGCTGAGACTCCCCGGCCGCCCAGTGCTGTTTTGCTTGATGTTTGCTCACTCAATAAATTCCTTTCTATGATTAATACAATGCTCTATGAAAATTAATTAAGGGAGCAACTTATAACACTTTGGACGCTCAAAACCCTATCCCGAAAACATTAGGACGCTCCAAACTCTATCCAGAAAACTTAGGACTCTCCAAACCCTATTCCAAAAACTTAGGACGCTCAAAACCCTATCCTGGAAACATTGAGATGCTCAAAACCCTTTCCCGAAATCTTAGGATGCTCCAAACCCTATCCTGGAAACATTAAGATGCTCAAAACCCTAACCCAATTACTTAGGATGCTTGAAAGCCTATCCCCAAAAATTAGGGCACACAAAAGCCTAACCCCAAAAATTAAGATGCTCAAAATCCAAACCCCCAAAATTAGGATACTCAAAACCCTGGACCTGGAGAACCTAACCTGAAAAAAAAAAAAAAAAAAAAAAAAAAGATCTTAAAACCCTAACCGTAAATAACTGACCAAAAATAAAACCTTAAGACTCTAACCCTAAAAAACATATCAACACTACAACCCAAAAAACTCTAATACCCTAACACGCTAACCCTGAAACCCTTAAAACCCTAACCCCCAAATCCTTAAAACCCTAACCGTTAAAACTCCAACCCTAAAAACCTTAAAATCCTAAACATAAACCCTGAAACCCCTTACCCTGAAACCCAACCCTAGTGCCCAATCCCTGAAACCTTAAAACCCTGAATCAATCTGTAGCAAATAGCATAGGCTGAGTCGAGGATCTCAGTACAGTAGCATTATTATTCGAGATTACAATGGCGGGTGTCCCACAAGCAGGAGGGTGCCTACTAATTCCATACACAGTTTATACACTTTTTTTTTCTGCTGAGGACCGGGACCCTCCCGACCCTCCCCTGTTTCCCCTTTAACTGTGCTATTCAAGGTTCATAATCTAGCTGGTGCTTCACAGAAAATACACAGCTGCTGGCCTGTTACAAGTCACATTTCTTTTGAGGTTTTTACTCTTTGAGGTGGTAATGTTTCTTACGCCGTGATTTCCACCTAATTGCTGTAAGGGTTCTGGTTGTCTGCGTTTTACAAGGTTGTCTGTTATAATAAATAAAAGTCCCAAATAGGATTACAATCAAAGTTTACAATTCACTGAATGAATAGAGGTAAGCAAACAGTGCTGGGTACGCCTGGAGTCTCTGCTCCACCAAGACGCGCACCAGTTATACACCAGTTACCTCCCTTAAGGGATATAGAGAAGCCCTCTCAGATACTTCCGTCCTGCTTCTCCTGCATGCGGCCGGAGGTCGGTCTAATTCTGGTGCTGTTGGTGGTGGAAGCTGGGGCAACGGTGGTACTGGTGGCGATACCACAGCCACCGGAGGGGGAGCCGCCGGGGGTGGATTGTTAGGATATGGAGGTGGTAGCTTATCCAACGGCTCACGTTTATCTTCTTTTTCTTTTTCATGTTCTTCTTGTTCTTCAAATTTCTTACCTGCTTTTAGTGTAAATATTGAGGCTGGAAAAGGACGTGAAGTCCTCCTGATCCATAATCCTGCATAATCACTTTCTTCCTGGCTAAAAGGTTCCTTTGAATTAACATGGATATTTAAGGCCTGGAAAATTCAGTCTTCGAAGGATCCAAAAACAGGCCAAAAGACATGTAGTCTTAAAGGCTCCTTTGGCCATTCTGTCACACAATACTGGACCATTTTTAATTTACTTTTTCCTTTTCTGGGGTCCCTATCATTCCAATTTCTAATCGTTATTCCTAATGGACTTTCTGGTGGTATGACTGGTAATTTGCTCCCTTTCTGCTGGTCTCTGGTCTTTGATTTTGTCTGACCCATCTAGGAATTTTACTCTGGCAATTCCCATAGCCCTTGGTTACCTTAGTAAGAGTGTCTTGCAGGGGGTCGAGGACCTATCACACACCCACAAATCCTATAGGAATCCCTTCGGTCCTTCACCGGCCAAGTCCCTCGCGGGAGATTGGAACCGCGGTTAGAAGACCTCCACAATCGCTTCAGAACTAAGTTCCATCTCAGTCACACTCTTACACACACAGGCAACCGAACCCCACCCAACCGAACGGTATACGCTTTAAATGCTTACGACTCTGTCATCTTCGTTCGGATCTTCACACACACAATTATGGGCAAAATATAGTGCTGCAGCTGGCAAGGGAGCTGAAAAAAAGAATCAGAAACTTTGCTTACCTTTATTCAGGTTTAAGATGCCATTAGTTCCGACCTGACTCAAACAGCAGCCACCAAATGGTGGGGGTGCCTCTCCTAGATCAAACCAGAAATCAGGAACCAAAGCCCTCCCGGACGAGAGCCCACTTGTAATAAATGACTGGGTCCCAAATAGGATTGCAATTGAAATTTACAATTTATTAAATGAATAGAGGTAAGCAAGCAGCGCTGGGTGCGCCAGGAGTCTCTGCTCCACCAAGACGCACACAAGTTACATTAGGCGGCTGGTTTTTATGCTGCTAGGCTAATACATATTCATTACTACTTCTACAAAAGGCAGGGTTATTCTAATTAGTTCCCAGAATCCAAACCCTCCCACTGGTGCAGGCGTTATCAGTCTCCGGTGGTCCCTCTGGGGGCCGCTCGTACTGAAGGCTCGTAGTCTTCCTCCCAGGCTTTTCTCTTGTCCATCTCCTTTGTCCATCTTGGCTGGATGGCAGACACTTGCATAGTGTCCCATGCAACAGTTGTAATAGTTAGCAGTTATTCTGAAACCCCTTTGTTCTCTTATCCTCTATTGACCGGAATTGCTGGACCATTCCTTTGCAAGATTCAAGAACTATATATATTAACCACTCTGGTTTTCTTAGACTTTTCATCATATCATGCGGCCCTAGCATTGTTCCATATTGACACGAATCAGATGAACTCATTTCACACTGTTAAGCTGTCTTATCACTGCAAGCATATCTCAATACCACCTTCCTTCCCTCTACAGGATGTAACTGCGCAAAAACAACATTTTTATTCCCACAACCTTGATCCCCTTACCCTGAAATCCTTATTCCCCTTAAACCTAACAACTCTAACCACAACCCTAACCCTTATTATCAACCCCCTAACGCTAATGACACTGACCTTAATCCAAACCCCAAACTGCCCCTAACCCCAGACAACCAACAACGAAACACACACACACAAAGATGGAAACTACAAAAAAGGCAAAACCCACGATACAGGCCCCAAATCACAAATACGCAACCAAAATGCTACAGAAAAGCCCCAGATGCAGGCCCCAAATGCTACTGCTAGGCCTCAAAAGCTCAAGATGCATCCCAAAGCAAAAATGCAGGCCCCAAACATTACAGAAAAGCCCCCAAACCCAGGCTGCACAAGTCTACAAGCAGGCCCCAAACTGCCAACAGAAGCAGGCACCAACCACACCCAGATGCAGACCCCAACTGCCCACAAGCAGCTCCTACCCCACCACCCCCTCCCAAGAACTGGACTCCACCCAGACACTGGCCCAAGACCCGGGCCCGCCCCCCGCCACCCCCCCTACCCTCCCCCCCGACACAGGTGTACAAGCAGCTCACAACCCGCCCCTTCAGAGACCGGTCCCACTCCCCCCCCCCCTCCCCAAGACATGGGATGCGGAGGTGTACAACCAACTCCCAACTCCCTCCCCCTCAAAGGGAGGCCCCAAAGACCCCGAAATGGAGGCTCCTAGAGTGAACAAGCACCTCCCAACTCCCCCAGGCACAGGCCCACCCCCCCCCCCAAACACAGGCCACAGAGGTGTATAAAGAGCCCAGACCCCCCTCCAAGACCATGGCCCCTATAGTGTACAAGCAGCTCCCAACCACCCACAGATGCAGGCCCCAACCCTTTTCAAAAGGGAGGCACCTAGAATGCATGAGCAACTCCCAACCCCCCTCAAATAAAGACCCCAAAAGTGTACAAGTAGCTCCCCCCCTGAGACAGGACCCAAAGGTGTACAACCAGTTCCCAACACCCCTGAGACACAGGCCCCAACCCCCTCCCCAGACACAGGGACCCAAATTCTACAAGCAGCTCCCAACCCCTGCCAGGCAGGCCCCCTACCCTATACAAGCAGCTCCCAACCCTCCCCCCCCACCCGAGGGAGGCCCCCAAGCCCCCCACAAACACAGGCCCCTACAGTGTACAGGCAGCTCCCAGCCACCCCCAGATGCTGGCCCCAAAGTTGTACAAACAGCTCCCAGCCACCCTGCAGAAACAGATTCCTACATTGTACAAGCAGTTCCCAGCCCGCTAGACACAGGCCCTGACCCCCCACACATGCAGGCCCCAAAGGTGTACAAGCAGCTCCCACCCCTCCCCCAGACGCAGGTCCCAAGCCCCCCCCCAAACACAGGCCCCTACAACCAGCACCCAACCCCCTACCCCCGATGCCAGGCCCAAAGGTGTAGAAGCAGCTCCAAACCTCCTCCCTCAACCCAGGCTCCAACAGTGTACAAGCACCTCCCAACCAACCCTCCCCTTCCCCCCCCCCCCCGCCCCCCGACACAGGCTCCAAAGGAATACAAAGAGCTCCCACCCCTCCCCCAGATGCTGGTCTCAACCCGCCCCCCGCCCCCAGAAGCAGGCCCCAAAGGTGCAGAGTCAGCTCCCAACCCCCTCAATGCCGGCCCCAAGGGTCTACAAGCAGCTCCCCCCTTGCCCCCAGATACCGGCCCCCAGACACAGACCCCAAAAGCCTAATCACAGGCCCTGAACTCTAGAGGCAGGCTCCAAAACCCAGGACAAAGCCCCAGTGGTTCGAGACAGGGCCCAAATCCCAGACACAGGCCCCAAACGCTAAACATATGCCAAAAAAAGTATTAGTGCTGGTGCCAAATGTTACAGTGTCTGTAAAAAAAAAAAAAGCCCAAAAGCCCGAGATGCTCAAGGCTGAGACGTAACTTGGCTTTTTGAATTACTGGAAAGCAGCTTTCATTCTCAGATAATTGTGTGCAGGCTAGATAGGATGGGGCTTCAGGCACCTCTTCACCTGAGGAAACACACTGCCATCAGGCACCGCTGTGCCAGACAAGCTTGTTCTGCTAGAACACCCTACTCAGATGCACTGTGGCATTCAAGTGAACTGCTTTCATGCAAATATAACGACTGATGTTACAACCCACCTTGCCTGTGGCACCTGATGAACAGAAGAGTAAGCCACCGCAGCGCTTCAAAACCATCCCTGCACGTGCCGCTCCTTGTCGCTCTCTGGCCTTATCTCATATCCTTATCCACTTCTGTGGAGAGCCTGCCACGGCACCTGCAAAGCAAGACGGACACCTTTCATAGTCACCTTGTGCTACTTGGTCGTTCTGCTCCAACCCAGCTCATGACCAGCCCCTCTTCTTACACAGCTCTTCAGAGTGCAGTTTGCTCCTTTGAGCCTGTGCGAGACACCTGTGAAAGAAAAAGAAACGCATAGGCCGATGCAGCATCCAAAGACACAGCACAACTAGGTAAGTTACTCTCATCTGCTCCCTTACCTCTGCCGCTTACCAGCCCCCGAGGCAGATGCTTCAATCTACCCTCTTCAAACAGCTCCAACACCTCTAAAAGACAAAGAGGGGATGCTTAGAGGAACAGTGAGACCTACAACACAACAACTGCTACATCTGTTCCTCACTCACCTTGCCAGAGGCAGCTCTGCGTGTGACGTCCCAGGTTGTACACTGCGTTACCTAACCCTTACCGTAACCCTTACCCTAAACCTTCTCACCCTTACCATTACCCAAATCCTTACCTTTACTTTTTCCTTACCCTTACTCTTTCCTTTAACCATAACCTTACCCTTACCCTATACCTTACTCCAACCCTTCCCCTTCCCCTTCCCCTTCCCCTTAACCTAACCCTAAACCTTAAACCTTACCGTAAAGCTTACCCTTTCTGCTACACTTACCCTTAGCCTAAATCTAAACCTTACACTTACCCTTAGCCTAACCCTAACCCTTACCATTACCCATACCCTTATTCTTACTCTTATCCTAACCCTTACTTTTACACTTACGGTTACCATTAACCTTACCCTTACCCTAACACTTATCCTTAACCTAACCCTTACCCTAAACCTTACACTTACTCTTAACATTAACCTTACCCTTAACCTTTAGCTAATACTTAATCTTACGTTTTTCTCACCCTAACCCTATAATTAACCATAACCATTACCCTAACACTTAACCTTACCCTTACAATAAGCCACACAACAACACTTAAATGTACACTTACGCTTAAACTTGCCCTAGCAATTACTCGTACAATTAAAATATTAATTAATTAAATTAAAAAATTTTAATTTAAAATAAATTGAATTAAAAAATTTAAATACCCTTATCCTTATACCTTATCCTTAACCCTCACCCTTATCTTTACCAATACCCTTACTCTTACACTTATTCTTATACATACAACTTACCCGTTTCCTAACACTTAACCCTAACCTAACTCTAACCCTAAACCTTACCTGAACCCTTTCCAGGACGCTTACATTAACCCTTACCCTTAACCTAAACCTTACACTTGCTCTTAACCTTAACCTAATACTTACCTTTACGTTTTCCTCACACTATCCCTAAAATTAACCCTAACCATTACCCTAACAGTTACCCCTAACCTAACCCTTACTCTAACACTTACAGTGACCCGTACACTTAAACATACCCTTACACTTACTCTTACCCTAACCCTTACCCTTATCATAACCCATACTCTAACACATACTTCCACCCGTACCCTTACGCTTTCCGTTACCCTAACTCTTACTCTTACCCTTACCCTTACCCTTACCCTTACCCTTACCCTTACCCTTACCCTTACCCAATCCCTTACCCTATCCCTTACCCTTAACCTAACCCTAAACCTTACCCTTATCCTAACACTTACCCTTACCGTAAACCTTACCCTTTCTGCTACACTTACCCTTAGCGTAAATCTAAACCTTACACTTAACCTTAGCCTAACCCTCACCCTTACCATTACCCATACCCTTATTCTTACTCTTACCCTAACCCTTACCTTTACACTTACGGTTACCATTAACCTTACCCTTACCCTAACACTTATCCTTAACCTAACCCTTACCCTAAACCTTACCCCAACCCTTACCCTGACCCTTACATTAACCCTAACCCTTACCCTAAACCTTACACTTACTCTTAACCTTAACCTTAGCTGTAACCTAATACTTACCCTTACGTTTCCCTCACCCTAACCCTAAAATTAACCCTAACCATTACCCTAACACTTAACCTTACCCTAACCCTAAAATTACTCGTACAATTACCCTTACGCTTACCCTTACCCTTAACCTAAGCCTAAACCATACAGTAAACCTTACCCTTTCTGCTACACTTACCCTTAGCCTAAATCTAAACCTTACACTTACCCTTAGCCTAATCTTTACCCTTAACCTAACCCTAACCCTAAACCTTATCCCAGCCCTAACCCTGACCGTTACATTAACCCTAACCCTTACCCTAAAACTTACACTTACTCTTAACCTTAACCTTACCCTTAACCATTACCCTAACACTTACCCTTACGTTTCCCTCAACCTAACCCTAAAATTAACCCTAACCATTACCCTAACACTTACCCTTACCCTAACCCTAAACGTAACTCTAACCCTTACTCTAAACCTTACCCTGACCCATAACCTTACACTTACCCTTACCCTTACCATAACCCATACCCTAACACGTACTTGTAGCCTTAACCTTACCGTTCCCCTTACCCTTACCTTTACTGTCTCTGTTAGCCTTACACTTACACTTAACATAAACCTTAACCTTAACCTAACCCTTATCATAAGCCATACAACAACACTTACATGTAAATTTACGCTTGACTTACCCTAGCAATTACTCGTACAATTACCCTTAACCTTACAATTTAGCTAACCCTAAACCTTACCCTTATGAAAGCACTTACCCTTATCCTAAACCTTACCCTTTCTGCTGCACTTACCGTTTGCCTAATTCTAAATCTTACCCTAACCCTCACCCTTACCTAAATCTAACCATTACCCTAAGCCTCACCCTTACCCTTACCATTATACTTACTTTTACCCTTAACCTAAACCTTACCCCAACCGTTACCCTGACCCTTACATTAACCCTAACCCTAACCCTAACCCTAACCCTAACCCTGACCCTGACCCTGACCCTGACCCTGACCCTAACCCTAACCCTAACCCTAACCCTAACCCTAACCCTTACTCTAAACCTAACCCTTAACCTAAACCTTACACTTAATCTTATCTTTAACCTTACCCTTAAACTAATACATACCCTTACGTTTCCCTCATTATAACCCTAAAATTAACTGTAACCATTACCCTAACACTTATACTTACCTAACCCTAAACCTTACTCTAACTTTTACCCTGAGCCAGAACCTTAGACTAGCCCTTCCCCTTCCCCTTACTAATACCGTTACCATAACCCTTACCCTTACACTTACAGTTACCATTAACCTTACCCTTACCCTATCCCTTACACTTATCTTATCCATACAAATTACGCTTTCCCTAACACTTAACCTTAACCTAACCCTAACCCTAAACCTTACCTGAACCCTTACCCTGACCCTTACATTAACCCTTTCCCTAAAACTTACACTTAACCTTAACCTTACCCTTAACCTTAACCTAATACTTACCCTTACTTTTCCCTCAGCCTAACCCTAAAATTAACCCTAACCATTACCCCTACACTTACCCTTACCCTAACCCTTACCCTTACCATAACCCATACTCTAACACATACTTCTACCCGTACCCGTACCCTTACGGTAACTCTTACCCTTACCGTAACCCTTACCCTTACCGTTACCGTTACCGTGGCCCTTACCCTTACCCTTACCCTTACCCTTACCCTTACCCTTACCCTTACCCTTACCCTTAGCCTTACCCTTACCCTAACCCTAAACCTTACCCTTATCCTAACACTTACCCTTACCGTAAACCTTACCCTTTCTGCTACACTTACCCTTAGCCGAAATCTAAACCTTACACTTACCCTTAGCCTAACCCTCACCCTTACCCTTACCCATACCCTTATTCTTACCCTTTCCCGAACCCTTACCTTTACACTTACGGTTACCATTAACCTTACCCTTACCCTAACACTTATCCTTAACCTAACCCTTACCCCAACCCTTACCCTGACCCTTACATTAACCCTAACCCTTACCCTAAACCTTACACTTACTCTTAACCTTACCCTTAACATTAACCTAATACTTACGCATACGTTTTCCTGACTTTAACCCTAAAACTAACCCTAACCATTACCCTAACACTTAACCTTACCCTAACCCTAACCCTAACCGTTACTCTAACCCTTACCCTGACCTGTACCCTTACACTTACCCTTACCCTTATACTCACCCTAATTCTTATCCATACCATAACCCATACCCTAACACATATTTGTACCCTTAACCTTACCGCTACCCTTAACCTTACCCTTACCCTTACTCTATCCGTTACCCTTACCCTAAGCCTTAATATAAACCTTACCCTTGACCTTACCCTTACCATAAGCCATACAACAACACTTACATGTACACTTACATGTACACTTACGCTTACACTTACCCTAGGAATTCCTCGTACAATTACCCTTACCCTTACCCTTAACCGAAGCCGAAACCTTAAACCTTACAGTAAACCTTACCCTTTCTGCTACACTTACCCTTAGCCTAACCCTCACCCTTACCCTTCCCCATACTCTTATTCTTACCCTTACCCTAACCCTTACCTTTACACTTACGGTTACCATTAACCTTACCCTTACCCTAACGCTTATCCTTAACCTAACCCTTACCCTAAACCTTACCCCAACCCTTACCCTGACCCTTACATTAACCCTAACCCTTACCCTAAACCTTACACTTACTCTTAACCTTACCCTTAACATTAACCTAATACTTACGCACACGTTTTCCTGACTTTAACCCTTAAACTAATCCTAACCATTACCCTAACACTTACCCTTACCCTAACCCTTACTGTAACCCTTACAATGAACCATACGCTTACACATACCCTTACCCTTACTCTTACTCTACCCTTACCCTTACCATAGCCCATACTCTAACACAAGCTTCTACCCTTAACCTTACTGTTACCCTTACCCTTACTCTATTTGTTACTCTTACACTTATCCTTAACATAAAACTTACTCTTAACCTTACCCTTACCATAAGCCATAGAACAACACTTACATGTTCACTTACGTTTCCACTTACCCTGGCAACTACTCGTACAATTAACCTTACCCTTACCCTTACCAAACCATTACCCTTACCCTTAACCTAATCCTCAACCTTACACTTATCCTAGCACTTACCCTTACCGTAATCCTTACCCTTTCTGCTACACTTACTCTTTGCCTAATTCTAAACCTTACCCTACACTCACCCTTACCCTTATCATAATGCTTACATTAACCCTTAACCTAAACCTTACCCCAACCCTTACCCTGACGCTTACATTAACGCTAACCCTTACCCTAAACCTTACACTTACTCTTAACCTTAACTTTACTCTTAACATTAACCTAATACTTACGCATATGTTTTCCTGACTTTAACCCTTAAATTTACCCTAACCATTACCCTAACACTTATCCTTAACCTAACCCTAAAATTACTCGTACAATTACCCTTAACCTTACCCTTAACCTAAGCCTAAACCTTACAGTAAACCTTACCCTTTCTGCTACATTTACCCTTAGCCTAAATCTAAACCTTACACTTACCCCTACTGTAACCCTCACCCTTATCATTACCAATACCCTTACTCTTACCCTTACCCTAACCCTTCTCCTTACACTTACTGTTACCTTTAACATTACCCTTACCCTAACACTTACACTTATCCTTATCCATGCCCTTACCCTTACCCTAATCTTTACCCTTAACCTAACCCTAACCCTAAACCTTATCCCAGCCTTTACCCTGACCCTTACATTAACCCTAACCCTTACCCTAAAGCTTACACTTACTCTTAACCTTAACCTTACCCTTAACCATTACCCTAACACTTACCCTTACGTTTCCCCTCACCCTAAGTCCTAAAATAACCCTAACCATTACCCTAACAACTTACCCTTACTCTAACCCTTACCCTGACCCTTACCCTTACACTTACCACCTTACCCTAAGCCTTTCCCTTACCATGACCCATACCCTAACACGTACTTGTAGCCTTAACCTTACCGTTCCCCTTACCCTTACCTTTACTGTCTCCGTTAGCCTTACACTTACACTTAACATAAACCTTAACCTTAACCTAACCCTTATCATAAGGCATACAACAACTCTTACATGTACACTTACGCTTGCACTTACCCTAGCAATTACTCGTACAATTACCCTTAACCTTACTATTAAGCTAACCCTAAACCTTACCCTTATCCTAACACTTACCCTTATCCTAAACCTTACCCTTTCTGCTACACTTACCCTTTGCCTAATTCTAAACCTTACCCTAACCCTCACCCTTGCTTAAATCTAACCATTACGCTAGCCCTCACCCTTACCCTTACCATTATACTTACATTTACCCTTAACCTAAACCTTACCCCAACCCTTACCCTGACCCTTACATTAACCCTAACCCTTACCCTAACCCTAACCCTAACCCTTACTCTAACCCTAACCCTTAACCTAAACCTTACACTTAGTCTTAACATTAACCTTACACTTAATCTTAACTTTAACCTTACCCTTAAACTAATACATACCCTTACGTTTCCCTCATCATAACCCTAAAATTAACCGTAACCATTACCCTAACACTTATCCTTACCTAACCCTAACCCTAACCCTTACTCTAACTTTAAACCCTGACCCGTAACCTTAGACTTCCCCTTCCCCTTCCCCTTACGCTTACCCTTACCCTAACCCTTACCCTTACACTTACGGTTACCATTAACCTTACCCTTACCCTAACACTTACTCTTACCCTATCCCTTACACTTATACTTATCCATACAACTTACGCTTACCCTAACACTTAACCTTAACCTAACCCTAACCCTAAACCTTACCTGAACCCTTACCCTGACCCTTACATTAACCCTTACCCTAAAACTTACACTTAACCTTAACCTTACCCTTAACCTTAACCTAATACTTACCCTTACTTTTCCCTCAGCCTAACCCTAAAATTAACCCTAACCATTACCCCTACACTTACCCTTACCCTAACCCTTACCCTTACCATAACCCATACTCTAACACATACTTCTACCCGTACCCGTACCCTTACAGTAACCCTTACCCTTACCGTAACCCTTACCCTTACCCTACCCTTACCCTTACCCTTACCCTTACCCTTTCCCTTTCCCTTACTCTTACCCTTACCCTTACCCTATCCCTTACCCTTACCCTAACCCTAAACCTTACCCTTATCCTAACACTTACCCTTACCGGAAACCTTACCATTTCTGCTACCATTACCCATACCCTTATTCTTACCCTTACCATAACCCTTACCTTTACACTTACGGTTACCATTAACCTTACCCTTACCCTAACACTTATCCTTAACCTAACCCTTACGCTAAACCGTACCCCAACCCTTATCCTGACCCTTACATTAACCCTAACCCTTACCCTAAACCTTACACTTACTCTTAACCTTACCCTTAACATTAACCTAATACTTACGCACACGTTTTCCTGACTTTAACCCTTAAACTAATCCTAACCATTACCCTAAAACTTAACCTTACCCTAACCCTAACAACCCTTACTCTAACCCTTACCCTGACACGTACCCTTACACTTACCCTTACCCTTACCCTTTTACTTACCCTAATTCTTACCCATACCATAACCCATACCCTAACACATATTTGTACCCTTAACCTTACCGTTACCCTTAACCTTACCCATACCCTTACTCTATCCGTTACCCTTACGCTTACTCTTTACATAAACCTTACTTTTGACCTTACCCTTACCATAAGCCATACAACAACACTTACATGTACACTTACGCTTACACTTACCCTAGCAATTCCTCGTACAATTACCCTTACCCTTACCCTTACCCTTACCCTTAACCTAAGCCGAAACCTTAAACCTTACAGTAAACCTTACCCTTTCTGCTACATTTACCCTTAGCCTAAATCTAAACCTTACTTTAAATCTTACTAAACATTACTTTAAATCTTACCCTTACTGTAACTCTCACCCTTATCATTACCAATACCCTTTCTCTTACCCTTACCCTAACCCTTCTCCTTACACTTACTGTTACCTTTAACATTACCCTTACCCTAACACTTACACTTATCCTTATCCATGCCCTTACCCTTACCCTAATCCTTACCCTTAACCTAACCCTAACCCTAAACCTTATCCCAGCCCTTACCCTGACCCTTACATTAACCCTAACCCTTACCCTAAAACTTACACTTACTCTTAACCGTAACCTTACCCTTAACATTAACCTAATACTTACCCTTACGTTTCCCTCACCCTAACCCTAAAATTAACCCTAACCATTACCCTAACACTTACCCTTACCCTAACCCTAACCGTAACTCTAACCCTTACTGTAACCCTTACCCTGACCCGTACCCTTACACTTACCCTTACCCTAAGCCTTTCCCTTAGCATAACCCATACCCTAACACGTACTTGTAGCCTTAACCTAACCGTTCCCCTTACCCTTACCCTTACCTTTACTGTCTCCGTTACCCTTACACTTACACTTACACTTAACATAAACCTTAACCTTAACCTAACCCTTATCATAAGCCATACAACAACACTTATATGTGCACTTACGCTTGTACTTACCCTAGCAATTACTCGTACAATTACCCTTAACCTTACTATTAAGCTAACCCTAAACCTTACCCTTATCCTAACACTTACCCTTATCCTAAACCTTACCCTTTCTGCTACGCTTACCCTTTGCCTAATTCTAAATCTTACCCTAACCCTCACCCTTACCTAAATCTAACCATTACCCTAACCTTCACTCTTACCCTTACCATTATACTTACTTTTACCCTTAACCTAAACCTTACCCCAACCCTTACCCTGACCCTTACATTAACCCTAACCCTAACCCTAACCCTAACCCTAACCCTAACCCTAACCCTTACTCTAACCTTAACCCTTAACCTAAACCTTACACTTAATCTTAACTTTAACCTTACCCTTAAACTAATACATACCCTTACGTTTCCCTCATCATAACCCTAAAATTAACCGTAACCATTACCCTAACACTTATCCTTACCGAACCCTAACCCTAACCCTTACTCTAACTTTTACCCTGACCCGGACCCTTAGACTTCCCCTTCCCCTTCCCCTTCCCCTTACTCTTACCCTTACCCTAACACTTACGGTTACCATTAATCTTACCCTTACCCTAACACTTACCCTTACCCTATCCCTTACACTTATCCTTATCCATACAACTTACGCTTACCCTAACACTTAACCTTAACCTAACCCTAACCCTAAACCTTACCTGAACCCTTACCCTGACCCTTACATTAACCCTTACCCTAAAACTTACACTTAACCTTAACCTTACCCTTAACCTTAACCTAATACTTACCCTTACGTTTCCCGCACCCTAACCCTAAAATTAACTCTAACCATTACTCCAACACTTACCCTTACCCTAACCCTTACCCTTACCATAACCCATACTCTAACACATACCTCTACCCGTACCCGTACCCTTACGGTAACCCTTACCCTTACCGTAACACTTACCCTTACTGTTACCGTTACCGTTGCCCTTACCCTTACCCTTACCCTTACCCTTACCCTTACTCTTACCCTTACCCTATACCTTACCCTTAACCTAACCTTAAAGCTTACCCTTATCCTAACACTTACCCTTACCGTAAACCTTACCCTTTCTGCTACACTTACCCTTAGCCTAAATCTAAACCTTACACTTACCCTTAGCCTAACCTTCACCCTTACCATTACCCATACCCTTATTCTTACCCTTTCCCTAACCCTTACCTTTACACTTACGGTTACCATTAACCTTACCCTTACCCTAACACTTATCCTTAACCTAACCCTTACCCCAACCCTTACCCTGACCCTTACATTAACCCTAACCCTTACCCTAAACCTTACACTTACTCTTAACCTTTTGGCGCCCAACGTGGGGCTCGAACCCACGACCCTGAGATTAAGAGTCTCATGCTCTACCGACTGAGTGCTGCCTGCCGACCTGAGTGGTCCTGCCGACCAAAAAGACTGTCGTGGTTTAACCCGACCGGCAGCTAAACACCACGCAGCCGTTCGCTCACCCTCCCCCCTCCCTCTCTGGGACAGGGGAGAGAAATGGAAAGTGAAGCCCGTGAGTTGAGATAAAGACAGTTTAATAAGACAGGAAAAAAAATAACAAAAATAATAATAACAATAATAATAATGATGATACAATGGTGATAATACGAAAGTAATAATAGTATGTACAAACAAGTGATGCACAATGCAATTGCTCACCACCCGCTGACCGATGCCCAGCCTAACCCCGAGCAGTCCGGCCCCCTCCCCCCGGCTAGCCACCCCTATATATTGTTTAGCATGACGTCAGATGGTATGGAATACCCCTTTGGCTAGTTTGGGTCACCTGTCCTGGGTCTGTCCCCTCCCAGCTCTTACTGCACCCCCCAGCCTGCCCGTTGGCAGGACAGAGCAAAGGCTGAGATGTCCTTGGCTTAGTATAAGCACTGCTCTGCAACAATTAAAGCATCGGGGTGTTATCAGCACTCTTCTCATTCTAAGCCAAAACACAGCATTCCACCAGCTACTAGGAAGAAAATTAATTCTGTGCTAACTGAAACCAGGACAAAGGGTTACCGTAAGGGTACGGGTACGGGTAGAAGTATGTGTTAGAGTATGGGTTATGGTAAGGGTAAGGGTTAGGGTAAGAGTAAGTGTTGGGGTAATGGTTAGGGTTAATTTTAGGGTTAGGGTGAGGGAAAAGTAAGGGTAAGTATTAGGTTAAGGTTAAGGGTAAGGTTAAGGTTAAGTGTAAGTTTTAGGGAAAGGGTTAATGTAAGGGTCAGGGTAAGGGTTCAGGTAAGGTTTAGGGTTAGGGTTAGGTTAAGGTTAAGTGTTAGGGTAAGCGTAAGTTGTATGGATAAGGATAAGTGTAAGGGATAGGGTAAGGGTAAGTGTTAGGGTAAGGGTAAGGTTAATGGTAACCGTAAGTGTAAGGGTAAGGGTTAGGGTAACGGTATTAGTAAGGGGAAGGGGTAGGGGAAGTCTAAGGTTCTGGCTCAGGGTAAAAGTTAGAGTAAGGGTTAGGGTTAGGTAAGGATAAGTGTTAGGGTAATGGTTACGGTTAATTTTAGGGTTATGATGAGGGAAACGTAAGGGTATGTATTAGTTTAAGGGTAAGGTTAAAGATAAGATTAAGTTTAAGGTTTAGGATAAGGCTTAGGGTTAGAGTAAGGGTTTGGGTTAGGGTTAGGGTTAGGGTAAGGGTTAGGGTTAATATAAGGGTCAGGGTAAGGGTTGGGGTAAGGGTTAGGGTTAGGGTTTGGGTAAGGGTTATGATACACCCTTATTCCCATGCTGTGGCAGATGGGTGCATACCCAACAGTTCGTCTTATTAGTTACTTGAGATATTGTTTGTATTAAGGTCAGGTGTAAGTTCTCATCCCAAGTTGCCCACCCCAAATCCGAGAACCGCACCCCTGCAATCATTAGGATCTGGAAAACCGTAATTTTGTTGGTCCAATTGGAGTGGTGGTCCATATCCTCGCCGGGGCCTTCTTCACCCTTGAATTGTGGATCCAAGCTGCTTGCTTCTTAATCTTAATGGCGGTGTGTGTTGTCAGTAATACTTGGTATGCTCCCATCCACTTTCCTTCCATTTTTCCTGTAGGAGTTGTCCTGAAAAAGTCTTTATATATATATAATCCCCGAGCTTAAAGGGGTGGATTGGTTGATCCAACCCTCTAGCCCTGGTCCCTAAAACAAATGTATGTACTTTATTTAATTGTTTCTGAAGTTCAGTTATATAAGCATATAAATATTCTGATCCTAACTGCGTTAGGTCCTCTCCACTAAATAGAAATGGCTATGGCCTTCCATATAAGATTTTGAAGGGACTCAAATTTCCTTTTATTCTAGGTTTAACTCTAATTCCAAGTAATGCTAAAGGGAGGGATTGAGGCCATGACAAATTAGCTTCTTATCCAATTTTAGCTATTTATTGTTTAATTAAATGGTTCATTTTTTCTACCTGTCCACTTGCCTGTGGTCTATAAGGAGTATGCAGTTGCCAATCTATCTTTAGAATCTTACTTATCTGTTCTACCACTTGTGCACAAAAATGTGAAACTCTATCAGAAGACATTGCTACTAGAATCCCAAAGCATGGTATTATTTCATTTAACAAGACTTTAACCACTTCTCTTGCTTTGTTTGTTCGACAGGGAAAGGCTTCAGGCCTTCCTGAAAACGTGTCAGTCAGAACCAGTAAATAATGATACCCCCCTTTTCTAGGGAGTTCTGAAAAATCAATTTGCCACTGTTGCCCCGAATAATTTCCTTTACCGATTATTACAAATTTTATTCTATCCTTGGTATTGGGGTTATTGTGTAAGCAAATGCTACATTGTTGAGTTACTTGTTTTATCATATCGTCCCACTAATGTCTGACTCGGGCTCTTATGCAGTGTGCCAGCTCCCCAGTGCGTTTTATTGTGTTCTGTAAGAACTATGGGCCATGTCAAACTAGAGGGTATTACTATGTGGTTATCTTTTAAATATACTCATCCATCTGGTTTCATTTTACCTTTCAAATCTTCAATTAATTTTAAGTCTTCTTTTGTATAATTTGGATATAGTTTGGATTTTACCGTCTGGTATCAAAGACAATGCCTTCACCTCAGTTATTTCAGCTGCCTGCTTAGCCTCTGCCAATCGATTTTCCAATTTCAAAATCGGTGTTCCCCTTTTGGTGTCCCTGACAATGCATGATAGCTACCTTTTCTGGTTGTTTTACAGCCTCTAACAATTTTAAAATTTCTTCAGCATACTTTGTGTTTTCACTGAGCGGTCAGCAATCCATGTTCTTTCCAAATTGCTCCATGAACATGTACCACGCCGAATGTATATTTAGAATCTGTCCAAATATTTACCCTTTTTCCCGCTGCCAGTTCCAATGCTCTCGTGAGAGCAACTATCTCCGCCTTTTGAGCTGATGTTCCAGGGGGTAAAGGCTTAGACTCGATTACCTGCTGAGTAGTTGTTATAGCATATCCAGCTTTACGTTGTCTTTGCGTAACAAAACTGCTCCCATCCGTGAACCAAGTGTCTTCCGCATCTTCCATGGGCTCCTCCTTAAGGTCTGGTCGGCTGGAATACACAGTCTCTAGAGTTTCTAAACAATCGTGAATCACAGCTTGTGCCGGAGCATCACTAAGAAAAGAGGCTAGATTCACAATATGAATTATCACAATTTCCACGTCGTCCTGTTCTACCAATATTGCTTGATATTTCAAAATCATCAATTCTTGTTTCAGTTGTTTAAAGACTTTTTGTGCTTCTCCAGTCCAGACTAACTTTGACTGGTTAATCTTTATCAATTCACATAGAGGCTTTACCAATAGTCCATAATTATAAATCCAAAGGCGACACCAACCTGTCATTCCTAAAAAGCTTTGTAGCTCCTTTACCATTTGAGGTTCTGGAGTCCGGCAAATGACTTCCTTATGTTCAGTTCCTAGTTCTCGTTGTCCTTCCGAAATGTCAAATCCCAGATAGGTCACACTTTGTTGAGCCAGCTGGACTTTCTGTCAAGAGACTTGATATCCATTTAAACCCAGAAAATTAAGACGACTTATAGTCCATTGAATACAACTCCCTTTAGTCTCGGTAGCTATTAAGAGATCATCTACATACTACATATTGTAACAAAGCACCTTCAGTGTCCGGAGGTATCCATGTTTCGAGTTCCCTTGCTAATTGGTTTCCAAAAATAGTGGGGCTATTCTTGAATCCTTGAGGTAGTAATGTCCACGTAAGCTGCGTCTTTCTGCCTGAATCGGGATTTTCCCATTCAAAGGCGAATAGGTTTTGGCTTTCTGTGGCTAAGCCTAGGCAGAAGAAGGCATCTTTTAAATCCAGTACGGTAAACCAGACTTGACTATTCTTTAATTTAGTCAGCAAAGTATAAGGGTTTGCCACTACTGGATGTATATCCTCAGTGATTTTATTTATGGCCCTCAAATCCGGAACTAGCCTATAGCTTTTTCATCTGCCTTTTTAATTGGCAATATGGGTGCATTGTATTCTGATTCGCATTCAATCAATAATCCATACTGTAAAAATTGATCAATTATCTCTTTAATTCCTTTCCTATCTTCTATCCTCAAAGGATATTACTTAACCTTAACGGGTTTCTCTCCTGGCTTTAATTTAATAATCATTAAGGTCACATTTTTAGCTCTTCCAGGGACTTCGGTAGCCCAAACTCCTGGACATACTTGATCTGTGATCTCTAAAGGTATTTCACTTTTAGGGTCAGTTTGTATTAGTGCCAAGCTTAACACATTTATTAGTTGTTCTTCTCCTGTTCTTAATTCCATTTTCCCTTTTTCAAAGACAATTTCTGCTCCTACTTGCTCTAATGAATCTCTACCTAAGAGTGCCCATGAGGAGCTAGGCATAGATAAAAATCTGTGTATGCCCCATTGTTTCCCTAACTAGTACTTCAAAGGTTCACAAAAATAAGCCTTTTCGGTTACACCTTGTCCTGGTTTCAGTTAGAACAGAGTTAATTTTCTTCCTAGTAGCTGGGAGAATGCTACGTTTTGGCTTAGGATGAGAAGAGTGCTGATAACACCCCGATGTTTCAATTGTTGCAGAGCAATGCTTATAGCAAGCCAAGGACATCTCAGCTTCTTGCTCTGTCCTGCCAACAGGCAGGCTGGGGGTGCAGTAAGAGCTGGGAGGGGACAGACCCAGGACAGGTGACCCAAACTAGCCAAAGGGGTATTCCATAGCATCTGACGTCAGGCTAAACAATACATAGGGGTGGCTAGCCAGGGGGAGGGGGCCGGACTGCTCGGGGTTAGGCTGGGCATCGGTCAGCGGGTGGTGAGCAATTGCATTGTGCATCACTTGTTTGTACACATTATTAGTAGTGGTACTATTATCATCATTGTATTATTATTATTGTTATTATTATTGTTATTATTGTTATTGTTGTTGTTGTTATTATTATTATTATTATTATTATTATTATTATTATTATTATTATTATTATTATTTTGTCTTATTAAACTGTCTTTATCTCAACTCACAGGCTTCACTTTCCATTTCTCTCCCCCGTCCCAGAGAGGGAGGGGGAGGGGGAGCGAACAGCTGCGTGGTGTTTAGCTGCCGGCCGGGTTAAACCACGACACACCTTTTACCCTAACATAATAATTCTGTGAAGGCATTAATGCTTGATTTAGAACTGAATACGTTGCCCCATAGCAATAAGAAATTTCACTTCCATTCCTCCCCTAGCTTCATTATAACCAGTGGAGGATCCGCTAGGGTAGATTCCCCAGGTCCCCGTTATTCCTGTTGAAATCAGGGGTTGATTACCCTAGGAAAAGGCTAGTCAATTTGTCCTCCAAAGCCAGGTCCAAACCGTTTTATTTATTTATTTATTTATTTATTTATTTATTTATTTATTTTCATTACATTTCAGAGTTGGTCCAAAAATTCCATAGGGCTTTCTTTTAGACCTTGTTGGAAGCATATTCTCAATTCCCAATTCATCCAGGTTTTAGTATTTACTTAACCGTTCATGATTTTCAGGATGATTCGGGTCTTAGTGGGGGTCGGTCAGGGGAATGCAATTGTCCACAGTTCCCTGAACGGTCCCATCAGCAATCTGAGCTCGCACATGAACTCAGGTTGTTTTAAGAGTGTACCTCTTTTCTGTTTCTGTGACAACTCTCTCGGACCGATCATGGTCCCTTTGCCCTAAAGGGCTAACACCCATGATTTTAAGATCTCTGCCTCGGGCAGAGGCAGAACTATTAACATTCCTACATCCTCTTTCCCTGCTCATTCAACTTCAAACACCTTTAACACTTTCAACAACCCTTTTAACACTTCCTTTATCTTTCTTCAGCCTGTACTTCTCTAATGCCAACATCAAAGGTTCAGTCAGGGGCCAACTTAATTCCGTACCTTTTCCCACCAAGATGCTGAAACATCAGTATACAACATTTCATCCTGTTCTGCTTCTCAAAAAACAACATTAACTGTAGCAAAATATTATAGTTTAAAGTTCCATTTAGGGGCCACTTTTCTCCACATTCCAGCTTATAAAGCGGCCACCACTGATTACGATATTTTATCAATGTTTTCCTGTTCACACTTCCACCGGCAGATCCTCCAATATCCTTCCAGTGACTTAAAACACATCCTAACACACTTTTCTTTAAAATTTCACTGCTTGTTTGCCCCCCCAGTTTCCAGTTTACACTTTCAGAATACACATGTTACTTACAAAAGCGTATCACAAAACGTATCACTCACAAAAATACGGGCACGCAATATCTTTCAGTAGCGATGTCACAAAACTACTATTACCAGCAATATTGCCAAAATCACAGTAACAATAGTCAGAGTCAAATTCCACATGCGATAAGTCAGAAAACCGAACTGTGTAACACCGTAACGATATCTTTCTTATAACAATGCCACGAACCTACTATTACCACCAGGAAAATAGCCAAAATCGCAGTAACAATAACCAGAGTTAAATATCATACTCCATGAGTCAGAAAACCGAAATAGACAACACAATTCCAGATGGACCTTAAAGCGAGCTCCTTCCTTAAGGTCCCCAAACATGTACTTATGGTGCTAACCACAAAGTATATACCAAACACTGCCTCGCAGAAGATCACCTTCTGACTTACAGACAGTTCCAGATGACCGGTCTACCAGAAAACCAAACCAGAATAAAGAATATACTCACTTACAATGATGGGGTCCTTGTCTGCCTCCGCAGTGATCCGGTGAGTCGAGGAGTCCCTCCGGGAAATCCCGGGGGTACCCTAGGGAGTCCTGTTCCCAGCAGGTCCTGCAGTCCGGCAGAGAGGTTGTCCCATCTGGGTCGCCAAATTGATTCAAAGACCGAAGCCGAAATTCCTTTAAGTGGTATATTCTTTATTGCAGCGCTGGATGCACGGGGGATCTCTCCACCTATCGTGCATACCCAAAGCAGAAAGCAGTCTTGAATTTATACAATCAATCTATCAATATTCTACAAGCACCTATACATATGCATTACCTATCCCCGCCTTCCCTCGCTTCTCATGCTAATTAGCCTTTTGGCACCTTGCGCCTGCGCAGAGCCTTCCAAGAATTGTGGGCAGGGGTCTTTGGGACGTGGGCAGGGGTCTTTGGGAGGAAGACCCCGAGTCTTCCTCACAGTGTACTTTTCACCTTTGGTCAGGAATCTGCTGAATTGGCATGTTTCTTAATTGCAAGAGCTGGTTGTTGCCAATTCTCCCGTTTGTTGTATCTTTATAATGAATTCCAATGTCCAGTTTCGAGAGTTATAGTCCTTACATTTGTTTCTCTGTCCGCCTGCCGCTTCCTTATCATGAGTTCCAGTGTCTTGTTTCGAGATATACAGTCCTTGTCTGGGGATTGTCCTTGCCTCCCCAATAGCTCCTTAATCAGCCTGCATACAATTATCTGAGAATGAAAGCTGCTTTCCAGTAATTCAGAAAGCCAAGTTACGTCTCAGCCTTGAGCATCTCGGGCTTTTGGGCCTGTCTGTAACATTTGGCACCAGCACTAATACTTTTTTTGGCATATGTTTAGCGTTTGGGGCCTGTGTCTGGGATTTGGGCCCTGTCTCGAACCACTGGGGCTTTGTCCTGGGTTTTGGAGCCTGCCTCTAGAGTTCAGGGCCTGTGATTAGGCTTTTGGGGTCTGTGTCTGGGGGCCGGTATCTGGGGGCAAGGGGGGAGCTGCTTGTAGACCCTAGGGGCCAGCATTGAGGGGGTTGGGAGCTGACTCTACACCTTTGGGGCCTCCCTCGGGGGGGGGGGGGGGGAGGGTTGGGAGCTGCTTGTATAGAGTAGGGGGCCTGCCTGGCAGGGGTTGGGAGCTGCTTGTAGAATTTGGGTCGCTGTGTCTGGGGGGGCGGTTGGGGCCTGTGTCTCAGGGGTGTTGGGAACTGGTTGTACACCTTTGGGTCCTGTCTCTGGGGGGGGAGCTACTTGTACCCTTACCATAAGCCGTACTCTAACACATACTTCTACCAGTACCCTTACCCTTACCGTAACCCTTACCTTTACCCTTACTCTTACCCTTACCAAAGCATTACCCTTACCCTTAACGTAAGCCTAAACCTTAACCTTATCCTTACACTTACACTTACCGTAACCCTTACCCTTTCTGCTACACTTACCCTTAGCCTAAATCTAAACCTTACACTTACCCTAACCCTAACACTTACCCTTACCATTACCCATATACTTACTCTTACCCTAACCCTAAATCTTACTCAAACACTTACCCTGACCCTTACATTAACCCTAAACCGTACCCTAAAACTTACACTTACTCTTAACCTTAACCTTACGCTTAACCTTAACCTACTACTTACCCTTTCTTATCCATCACCCTACACCTAAAATTAACCCTAACCATTACCCTAACACTTACCCTTACCCTAACCCAAACCCTAATCCTAACTCTAAACCTTACCCTGACTTGTACACTTATCCTTATCCTTACACTTACCCTAACACTTACCCTTACACTTATCCTTATACATATAACTTACCCTTACCCTAAACCTTAACCTTAACCTAACTCTAACCCTAAACCTTACCTTAACCCTTACCCTGACCCTTACATTAACCCTTACCCTTACCCTAAAACTTACACTTACTCTTAACCTTAACCTTACCCTTAACCTTAACCTAATACTTACCCTTCCGTTTCCCTCACCCTAACCCTAAAATTAACCCTAACCATTACCCTAACACCTACCCTTACCCTAACCCTTACTCTAACCCTTACAATGACCCGTACCCTTACACATACACTTACACTTACTCTTACCCTAAACCTTACCCTTACCATAAGCCATATTCTAACAAATTCTACCCGTACCCTTACCCTTACCGTAATCCTTACCCTTTATGTTACCCTAAACCTTACCCTTACCCTAACACTTACCCTTATCGTAAACCTTACCCTTTCTGCTACATTTACCATTAGCCTAAATCTAAACCTTACACTTACCCTTACCTTAACCCAATACTTACCCTTACGTTTCCCTCACCCTAACCCTAAAATTAACCCTAACCATTATTATAACACTTACCCTTACCCTAACCCTAACCCTTACTCTAACCCTTACCCTGACCCATACCCTTACACTCACCCTTACCCTTACATTACCCTAACTCTTACCCATACCATAACCCATACCCTAACACATATTTGTACCCTTAACCTTACCGTTACCCTTACCCTTACTCTATCCGTTACCCTTACGCTTACCCTTAACATAAACCTTACCATTAATCTTACCCTTACGCTAACCCTTACCCTTACCCTATCCCTTACACTTATCCTTATCCATACCCTTAACCTTACCCCAACCCTTACCCTTAAGCTGAACGTAACCCTAAACCTTACCCCAAACCTTTCCCTGAACCTTACATTAACACTAACCCTTAACCTAAACCTTACACTTACTCTTAACCTTAACCTTACCCTTAACCTTAAGCTAGTACTTAACCTTACATTTTTCTCACCCTAATCCTAAAATTAACCCTAACCATTACCCTAACACTTAACCGTTACACTTACCCTTATTCTATCCGTTACTCTTACACTTTCCCTTAACATAAACCTTACCCTTTACCTTACCCTTACCATAAGGCATACATCAACACTTACATGTACACTTACGCTTACACTTATCCTAGTAATTACTCGTACAATTACTCTTAACCTAACCATAAACATTAAGGATCAGCTTAAGGGTCACCCTTAAGGTTACCGTTATCCTAACACTTACACTTCAGTTCATGGTAAGGGTTAGAGTAAGGGTAAGTGCTAGGGTAATGGTTAGGCTAATTTTAGGTTTAGGGTGAGGGAAACGTAAGAGTAAGTATTAGGTTACAGCTAAGGTTAAGAGTAAGTTTAAGGTTTAGTGTAAGGATTAGGGTTAATGTAAGGGTCAAGGTAAGGGTTGGGGTAAAGGTTTAGGTAAAGGGTAAAAATATGTATATTCTAAGGGTGAGGGGTTAGGGTAATGGTTAGATTTTAGTTAGATTTAGGTAAGGGTGAGGGTTCGGGTAAGGTTTAGAATTAGGCAAAGGGTAATTGTAGCAGAAAGGGTAAGGTTTAGGATAAGGGTAAGTGTTAGGATAAGGGTAAGGTTTAGGGTTAGCTTAATAGTAAGGTTAAGGGTAATTGTACGAGTAATTGCTAGGGTAAGTGCAAGCGTAAGTGTACATGTAAGTGTTGTTGTATGGCTTATGGTAAGGGTAAGGTCAAGGGTAAGGTTTATGTTAAGGGTAAGCGTAAGGGTAACGGATAGAGTAAGGGTAAGGGTAAGGTTAAGGGTAACGGTAAGGTTAAGGGTACAAATATGTGTTAGGGTATGGGTAAGAATTAGGGTAAGTATAAGGGTAAGGGTAAGTGTAAGGGTACAGGTCAGGGTAAGGGTTAGAGTAAGGGTTAGGGTTAGGGTAAGGTTAAGTGTTAGGGTAATGGTTAGGGTTAGTTTTAGGGTTAAAGTCAGGAAAACGTATGCGTAAGTATTAGGTGAATGTTAAGGGTAAGGTTAAGGTTAAGAGTAAGTGTAAGTTTTAGGGTAAGGGTTAGGGTTAATGTAAGGGTCAGGGTAAGGGTTGGGGTAAGGTTTAGGGTAAGGGTTAGGTTCAGGATAAGTGTTAGGGTAAGGGTAAGGTTAATGGTAACCGTAAGTGTAAAGGTAAGGGTTAGGGTAAGGGTAAGAATAAGGGTATGGGTAACGGTAAGGGCGAGGGTTAGGCTAAGGGTAAGTGTAAGGTTTAGATTTAGGCTAAGGGTAAGTGTAGCAGAAAGGGTAAGGTTTACGGTAAGGGTAAGTGTTAGGATAAGGGTAAGGTTTAGGGTTAGGTTAAGGGTAATGGTAAGGGTAACGGTAAGGGTAAGGGTAACGGTAAGGGTAAGGGTAACGGTAACGGTAAGGGTAAGGGTAACGGTAACGGTAAGGGTAAGGGTTACGGTAACGGTAAGGGTAAGGGTTACGGTAAGGGTACGGTTACGGGTAGAAGTATGTGTTAGAGTATGGGTTATGGTAAGGGTAAGGGTTAGGGTAAGGGTAAGTGTTGGGGTAATGGTTAGGGTTAATTTTAGGGTTAGGGTGAGGGAAAAGTAAGGGTAAGTATTAGGTTAAGGTTAAGGGTAAGGTTAAGGTTAAGTTTTAGGGTTAGGGTTAATGTAAGGGTCAGGGTAAGGGTTCAGGTAAGGTTTAGGGTTAGGGTTAGGTTAAGGTTAAGTGTTAGGGTAAGGGTAAGGTAAATGGTAACCGTAAGTGTAAGGGTAAGGGTTAGGGTAAGGGGAAGAGTAAGGGGAAGGGGAAGGGGAAGTCTAAGGGTCCGGGTCAGGGTAAAAGTTAGAGTAAGGGTTAGGGTTAGGTAAGGATAAGTGTTCAGGTAATGGTTACGGTTAATTTTAGGGTTATGGTGAGGGAAAGGTAAGGGTATGTATTAGTTTAAGGGTAAGGTTAAAGGTAAGATTAAGTGTAAGGTTTAGGTTAAGGGTTAGGATTAGAGTTAGGGTTAGGGTAAGGGTTAGGGTTAATGTAAGGGTCAGGGTAAGGGTTGGGGTAAGGTTTAGGTCAAGGGTAAAAGTAAGTATAATGGTAAGGGTAAGGGTGAGGGTTAGGGTAAGGTTTAGAATTAGGCAAAGGATAAGTGTAGCAAAAAGGGTAAGGTTTAGGATAAGGGTAAGTGTTAGGATAAGGGTAAGGTTTAGGGTTAGCTTAATAGTAAGGTTAAGGGTAATTGTACGAGTAATTGCTAGGGTAAGTGCAAGCATAAGTGTACATGTAACTGTTGTTGTATGGCTTATGATAAGGGTGTGAGGAATGTTTTAACAATTCGTGTCCATAAAGAACAATTCTGTTTGAATCCTGTCTGCCTCTGGGCCCTGCACTGGCAATTTAATTCTTGAACCACAGCTGCAGCGTGTCCCAGTCTCCCCCTCATTCTAGTCAATTTATCACTCCTTAAATTTATGAACCTGTTTGCTTTTGTTATTCCGGACTTCTATTTCTAACACTGCTATAGATGTGTCTGTGAATGGCTGGGGAAGAATGTTTTAATTACTCGTGAAGCTGTTTGTGTTTGATGTCTGGGAGTTTCAGAACAACTGATAACAACTAGTGACTGTTATGGGATACTATGCGGATCTTTGGTATCTGGTTAGGGGGGCCGAGAGATTAAGAGGAAGGAAAAAGAAGCTGAAGGACGGCTGGGAGACAAGTCTTGAAGAGAATGTTCTATAAACTTGGTATGGTGCCAAGTAAGTACAAAGGGGGAGAGGAAGACTACGAGCCTTCAGCATGAAAGACCCCTAGAGACCCCCAGAAGAGACCCCAGAGGAGACTGCGCATGCTCCAGTAGGAGGGACTGCACCCCGGAAGCTAATTCTAATAATCTATTTTTTTTAGAAGTAGTAATGAATATGTATTAGTCTAGGAGCATAAAAATCAGCTGCTTGATGTAACTGGTGTGCGTCCTGGTGGAGCGGAGACTCCCGGTGCACCCAGCGCTGTTTGCTTACCTCTATTCCTTTATATTCTTTCAATAAATCCTATTTTTTTATTTAATCCTAATTTGAATCCTGAGCCATTTATAACAAGGGTTAGGTTAACTTTAAGGTTTATGTTAAGTGTAAGTGTAAGGGTAACGGAGACAGTAAAGGTAAGGGTAAGGGGAATGGTAAAGTTAAGGCTACAAGTACGTGTTAGGGTATGGGTTATGGTAAGGGTAAGTGTTAGGGTAATGGTTAGGGTTAATTTTAGGGTTAGGGTGAGGGAAACATAAGGGTAAGTGTTAGGGTAATAGTTAAGGGTAAGGTTAAGGTTAAGAGTAAGTGTAAGTTTTAGGGTAAGGGTTAGGGTTAATGTAAGGGTCAGGGTAAGGGCTGGGGTAAGGTTTAGGGTTAGGGTTAGGTTAAGGGTAAGGATTAGGGTAAGGGTAAGGGTATGGATAAGGATAAGTGTAAGTGTTAGGGTAAGGGTAATGTTAAAGGTAACAGTAAGTGTAAGGAGAAGGGTTAGGGTAAGGGTAAGAGTAAGGGTATTGGCAACAGTAAGGGTGAGGGTTACAGTAAGGGTAAGTGTAAGGTTTAGATTTAGGCTAAGGGTAAGTGTAGCAGAAAGGGTAAGGTTTACTGTAAGGTTTAAGGTTTCGGCTTAGGTTAAGGGTAAGGGTAAGGGTAATTGTACGAGTAATTGCTAGGGTAAGTGTAAGCGTAAGTGTACATGTAAGTGTTGTTGTAGGGCTTATGGTAAGGGTAAGGTCAAGGGTAAGGTTTATGTTAAGGGTAAGCGTAAGGGTAAGGGATAGAGTAAGGGTAACGGTAAGGTTAAGGGTAACGGTAAGGTTAAGGGTACAAATATGTGTTAGGGTATGGGTTATGGTATGGGTAAGAATTAGGGTGAGTATAAGGGTAAGGGTAAGTGTAAGGGTACAGGACAGGGTAAGGGTTAGAGTAAGGGTTAGGGTTAGGGTTAGGGTAAGTGTAAGGGTTAGGGTAAGGGTTAGTTTTAGGGTTAAAGTCAGGAAAATGTATGCGTAAGTATTAGGTTAATGTTAAGGGTAAGGTTAAGGTTAAAAGTAAGTGTAAGGTTTAGGGTAGGGGTAAGGGTTAATGTAAGGGTCAGGGTAAGGGTTGGGGTAAGGTTTAGGGTAAGGGTTAGGTTCAGGATAAATGTTAGGGTAAGGGTAAGGTTAATGGTAACCGTAGGGTTACGGTAAGGGTAAGAATAAGGGTATGGGTAATGGTAAGGGCGAGGGTTAGGCTAAGGGTAAGTGTAAGGTTTAGATTTAGGCTAAGGGTAAGTGTAGCAGAAAGGGTAAGGTTTACGGTAAGGGTAAGTGTTAGGATAAGGGTAAGGTTTAGGGTTAGGTTAAGGGTAAGGGATAGGGTAAGGGTAAGGGTTACGGTAACGGTAAGGGTAAGGGTTACGGTAAGGGTACGGGTACGGGTAGAAGTATGTGTTAGAGTATGGGTTATGGTAAGGGTAAGGGTTAGGGTAAGGGTAAGTGTTGGGGTAATGGTTAGGGTTAATTTTAGGGTTAGGGTGAGGGAAAAGTAAGGGTAAGTATTAGGTTAAGGTTAAGGGTAAGGTTAAGGTTAAGTTTTAGGGTTAGGGTTAATGTAAGGGTCAGGGTAAGGGTTCAGGTAAGGTTTAGGGTTAGGGTTAGGTTAAGGTTAAGTGTTAGGGTAAGCGGAAGTTGTATGGATAAGGATTAGTGTAAGGGATAGGGTAAGGGTAAGTGTTCGGGTAAGGGTAAGGTTAATGGTAACCGTAAGTGTAAGGGTAAGGGTTAGGGTAAGGGGAAGAGTAAGGGTAAGGGTAGGGGAAGTCTAAGGTTATGGGTCAGGGTTAAAAGTTAGACTAAGGGTTAGGATTAGGGTTAGGTAAGGATAAGTGTTAGGGTAATGGTTACGGTTAATTTTAGGGTTATGTTGAGGGAACATAGCAACAGTGCGCGCAGTCGCAGAATATACCAGGATGTGCTGAGTAATCCCAGAATTAGCAAGGTATAAAAAGGGACCCTGGCAGGGGTGAGGTGCGTGCCGTTGGCGGAGCTGAGACTCCCCGGCTGCCCAGTGCTGTTTTGCTTGATGTTTGCTTACTCAATAAATTCCTTTCTATGATTAATACAATGCTCTCTGAAAATTAATTAAGGGGGCAACTTATAACACTTTGGACGCTCAAAACCCAAACCCAAAAACTTTGGACGCTCAAAACCCTATCCCGAAAACAGGACGCTCAAAGCCCTAACCCAAAATCATTAGGATGCTCCAAGCCCTAACCCAAAAACATTCGGACGCTCAAAACCCAAACCCAAAACATTAAGATGCTCCAAACCCTATCCGGAAAACATTAGGAAGCTCAAAGACCTATCCCAAATACTTAGGACGCTCAAAACCCTATCCTGGAAACACTGAGATGCTCAGAACCCTATCCTCAAAATTTAGGACGCTCCAAACCCTAACCCAAAAACATTAGGACGCTCAAAGCCCCAACCCAAAACATTAGGACGCTCCAAACGCTATCCTGGAAACATTAAGATGCTCAAAACCCTATCCTGAAAACTGAGGATGCTCATTACCCAGACCCAAAATATTAAGATGCTCTAAACCCTAACCCAACTACTTAGGATGCTTGAAAGCCGATCCCAAAAAATTAGGGCACACAAAAGCCTAACCCCAAAAATTAAGATGCTCAAAATCCAAACCCCCAAAATTAGGATACTCAAAACCCTGGACCTGGAGAACCTAACCTGAAAAAAAAAAAAAAAAAAAAAAAAAAAAAGATCTTAAAACCCTAACCGTAAATAACTGACCAAAAATAAAACCTTAAGACTCTAACCCTAAAAAACATATCAACACTACAACCCAAAAAACTCTAATACCCTAACACGCTAACCCTGAAACCCTTAAAACCCTAACCCCCAAATCCTTAAAACCCTAACCGTTAAAACTCCAACCCTAAAAACCTTAAAATCCTAAACATAAACCCTGAAACCCCTTACCCTGAAACCCAACCCTAGTGCCCAATCCCTGAAACCTTAAAACCCTGAATCAATCTGTAGCAAATAGCATAGGCTGAGTCGAGGATCTCAGTACAGTAGCATTATTATTCGAGATTACAATGGCGGGTGTCCCACAAGCAGGAGGGTGCCTACTAATTCCATACACAGTTTATACACTTTTTTTTTCTGCCGAGGACCGGGACCCTCCCCTGTTTCCCCTTTAACTGTGCTATTCAAGGTTCATAATCTAGCTGGTGCTTCACAGAAAATACACAGCTGCTGGCCTGTTACAAGTCACATTTCTTTTGAGGTTTTTACTCTTTGAGGTGGTAATGTTTCTTACGCCGTGATTTCCACCTAATTGCTGTAAGGATTCTGGTTGTCTGCGTTTTACAAGGTTGTCTGTTATAATAAATAAAAGTCCCAAATAGGATTACAATCAAAGTTTACAATTCACTGAATGAATAGAGGTAAGCAAACAGTGCTGGGTACGCCGGGAGTCTGTTCCACCAAGACGCGCACCAGTTATACACCAGTTACCTCCCTTAAGGGATATAGAGAAGCCCTCTCAGATACATCCGTCCTACTTCTCCTGCATGCGGCCGGAGGTCGGTCTAATTCTGGTGCTGTTGGTGGTGGAAGCTGGGGCAACGGTGGTACTGGTGGCGATACCACAGCCACCGGAGGGGGAGCCGCCGGGGGTGGATTGTTAGGATATGGAGGTGGTAGCTTATCCAACGGCTCACGTTTATCTTCTTTTTCTTTTTCATGTTCTTCTTGTTCTTCAAATTTCTTACCTGCTTTTAGTGTAAATATTGAGGCTGGAAAAGGACCTGAAGTCCTCCTGATCCATAATCCTGCATAATCACTTTCTTCCTGGCTAAAAGGTTCCTTTGAATTAACATGGATATTTAAGGCCTGGCAAATCCAGTCTTCGAAGGATCCAAAAACAGGCCAAAAGACATGTAGTCTTAAAGGCTCCTTTGGCCATTCTGTCACACAATCCTGGACCATTTTTAATTTACTTTTTCCTTTTCTGGGGTCCCTATCATTCCAATTTCGAATCGTTATTCCTAATGGACTTTCTGGTGGTATGACTGGTAATTTGCTCCCTTTCTTCTGGTCTCTGGTCTTCGATTTTGTCTGACCCATCTAGGAATTTTACTCTGGCAATTCCCACAGCCCTTGGTTACCTTAGTAAGAGTGTCTTGCAGGGGGTCGAGGACCTATCACACACCCACAAATCCTATAGGAATCCCTTCGGTCCTTCACCGGCCAAGTCCCTCGCGGGAGATTGGAACTGCGGTTAGAAGACCTCCACAATCGCTTCAGAACTAAGTTCCATCTCAGTCACACTCTTACACACACAGGCAACCGAACCCCACCCAACCGAACGGTATACGCTTTAAATGCTTACGACTCCGTCATCTTCGTTCGGATCTTCACACACACAGTTACGGGCAAAATATAGTGCTGCAGCTGGCAAGGGAGCTGAAAAAAAGAATCAGAAACGTTGCTTACCTTTATTCAGGTTCAAGATGCCATTAGTTCCGACCTGACTCAAACAGCAGCCACCAAATGGTGGGGGTGCCTCTCCTAGATCAAACCAGAAATCAGGAACCAAAGCCCTCCCGGACGAGCGCCCACTTGTAATAAATGACTGGGTCCCAAATAGGATTGCAATTGAAATTTACAATTTATTAAATGAATAGAGGTAAGCAAGCAGCGCTGGGTGCGCCAGGAGTCTCTGCTCCACCAAGATGCACACAAGTTACATCAGGCGGCTGGTTTTTATGCTGCTAGGCTAATACATATTCATTACTACTTCTACAAAAGGCAGGGTTATTCTAATTAGTTCCCAGAATCCAAACCCTCCCACTGGTGCAGGCGTTATCAGTCTCCGGTGGTCCCTCTGGGGGCCGCTCGTACTGAAGGCTCGTAGTCTTCCTCCCAGGCTTTTCTCTTGTCCATCTCCTTTGTCCATCTTGGCTGGATGGCAGACACTTGCATAGTGTCCCATGCAACAGTTGTAATAGTTAGCAGTTATTCTGAAACCCCTTTGTTCTCTTATCCCCTATTGACCCGAATTGCTGGACCATTCCTTTGCAAGATTCAAGAACTATATATATTAACCACTCTGGTTTTCTCAGACTTTTCATCATATCATGCGGCCCTAGCATTGTTCCATATTGACACGAATCAGATGAACTCATTTCACACTGTTAAGCTGTCTTATCACTGCAAGCATATCTCAATACCACCTTCCTTCCCTCTACAGGATGTAACTGCGCAAAAACAACATTTTTATTCCCACAACCTTGATCCCCTTACCCTGAAATCCTTATTCCCCTTAAACCTAACAACTCTAACCACAACCCTAACCCTTATTATCAACCCCCTAACGCTAATGACACTGACCTTAATCCAAACCCCAAACTGCCCCTAACCCCAGACAACCAACAACGAAACACACACACACAAAGATGGAAACTACAAAAAAGGCAAAACCCACGATACAGGCCCCAAATCACAAATACGCAACCAAAATGCTACAGAAAAGCCCCAGATGCAGGCCCCAAATGCTACTGCTAGGCCTCAAAAGCTCAAGATGCATCCCAAAGCAAAAATGCAGGCCCCAAACGTTACAGAAAAGCCCCCAAACCCAGGCTGCACAAGTCTACAAGCAGGCCCCAAACTGCCAACAGAAGCAGGCACCAACCACACCCAGATGCAGACCCCAACTGCCCACAAGCAGCTCCTACCCCACCACCCCCTCCCAAGAACTGGACTCCACCCAGACACTGGCCCAAGACCCGGACCCGACCCCCGCCAACCTCCCTACCCTCCCCCCGACACAGGTGTACAAGCAGCTCACAACCCGCCCCTTCAGAGACCGGTCCCACTCCCCCCACCCCCCCCAAGACACGGGATGCAGAGGTGTACAACCAACTCCCAACTCCCTCCCCCTCAAAGGGAGGCCCCAAAGACCCCCAAATGGAGGCTCCTAGAGTGAACAAACAGCTCCCAACTTCCCCAGGCACAGGCCCACCCCCCCCCCCCCCAAACACAGGCCACAGAGGTGTATAAACAGCCCAGACCCCCCTCCAAGACCATGGCCCCTATAGTGTACAAGCAGCTCCCAACCACCCACAGATGCAGGCCCCAACCCTTCTCAAAAGGGAGGCACCTAGAATGCATGAGCAACTCCCAACCAGCCTAAACATAGGTCCAAAAGTGCACAAGCAGCTCCCAACCCCCCTCAAATACAGACCCCAAAAGTGTACAAGTAGCTCTCCCCAAAGACATGACCCAAAGGTATACAACCAGTTCCCAACACCCCTGAGACACAGGCCCCAACCGCCCCCCCAGACACAGCGACCCAAATTCTACAAGCAGCTCCCAACCCCTGTCAGGCAGGCCCCCTACCCTATACAAGACGCTCCCAATCCTCCCCCCCCCCCCCGAGGGAGGCCCCCAAGCCCCCCACAAACACAGGCCCCTACAGTGTACAGGCAGCTCCCAGCCACCCCCAGATGCTGGCCCCAAAGTTGTACAAACAGCTCCCAGCCACCCTGCAGAAACAGATTCCTACATTGTACAAGCAGTTCCCAGCCCGCTAGACACAGGCCCTGACCCCCCACACATGCAGGCCCCAAAGGTGTACAAGCAGCTCCCACCCCTCCCCCAGACGCAGGTCCCAAGCCCCCCCCCCCAAACACAGGCCCCTACAACCAGCACCCAACCCCCTACCCCCGATGCCAGGCCCAAAGGTGTAGAAGCAGCTCCAAACCTCCTCCCTCAACCCAGGCTCCAACAGTGTACAAGCACCTCCCAACCAACCCTCCCCTTCCCCCCAGCCCCCCGACACAGGCTCCAAAGGAATACAAAGAGCTCCCACCCCTCCCCCAGATGCTGGTCTCAACCCCCCCCCCCCCCGCCCCCAGAAGCAGGCCCCAAAGGTGTAGAGTCAGCTCCCAACCCCCTCAATGCCGGCCCCAAGGGTCTACAAGCAGCTCCCCCCTTGCCCCCAGATACCGGCCCCCAGACACAGACCCCAAAAGCCTAATCACAGGCCCTGAACTCTAGAGGCAGGCTCCAAAACCAAGGACAAAGCCCCAGTGGTTCGAGACAGGGCCCAAATCCCAGACACAGGCCCCAAACGCTAAACATATGCCAAAAAAAGTATTAGTGCTGGTGCCAAATGTTACAGACAGGCCCAAAAGCCCGAGATGCTCAAGGCTGAGACGTAACTTGGCTTTCTGAATTACTGGAAAGCAGCTTTCATTCTCAGATAATTGTGTGCAGGCTAGATAGGATGGGGCTTCAGGCACCTCTTCACCTGAGGAAACACACTGCCATCAGGCACCGCTGTGCCAGACAAGCTTGTTCTGCTAGAACACCCTACTCAGATGCACTGTGGCATTCAAGTGAACTGCTTTCATGCAAATATAACGACTGATGTTACAACCCACCTTGCCTGTGGCACCTGATGAACAGAAGAGTAAGCCACCGCAGCGCTTCAAAACCATCCCTGCACATGCCGCTCCTTGTCGCTCTCTGGCCTTATCTCATATCCTTATCCACTTCTGTGGAGAGCCTGCCACGGCACCTGCAAAGCAAGACGGACACCTTTCATAGTCACCTTGTGCTACTTGGTCGTTCTGCTCCAACCCAGCTCATGACCAGCCCCTCTTCTTACACAGCTCTTCAGAGTGCAGTTTGCTCCTTTGAGCCTGTGCGAGACACCTGTGAAAGAAAAAGAAACGCATAGGCCGATGCAGCATCCAAAGACACAGCACAACTAGGTAAGTTACTCTCATCTGCTCCCTTACCTCTGCCGCTTACCAGCCCCCGAGGCAGATGCTTCAATCTACCCTCTTCAAACAGCTACAACACCTCTAAAAGACAAAGAGGGGATGCTTAGAGGAACAGTGAGACCTACAACACAACAACTGCTACATCTGTTCCTCACTCACCTTGCCAGAGGCAGCTCTGCGTGTGACGTCCCAGGTTGTACACTGCGTTACCTAACCCTTACCGTAACCCTTACCCTAACCCTTCTCACCCTTACCATTACCCAAATCCTTACCTTTACTTTTTCCTTACCCTTACTCTTTCCTTTAACCATAACCTTACCCTTACCCTATACCTTACTCCAACCCTTCCCCTTACCTTCCCCTTCCCCTTACACTTAACCTAACCCTTACCCTTCTGCTTCCCCTAAAACATATCCTAACACTTTCCCTTACCCTTAAACTTACCCTAACCCTTTCTATTACCCTTACACTTACTCTTGCCCTAATCCTTGCTTGCACCCTTACACTTATCCTAACCCTTACCCTTACCCTTACTCAAACCCTTACTCTAACCCTTACCCTGACCCGTACCCTTACCCTTACCCTTAACCTAAGCCTAAACCTTAAACCTTACTTTAAAGCTTACCCTTTCTGCTACACTTACCCTTAGCCGAAATCTAAACCTTACACTTACCCTTAGCCTAACCCTCACCCTTACCATTACCCATACCCTTATTCTTACCCTTACCGTAACCCTTACCTTTACACTTACGGTTACCATTAACCTTACCCTTACCCTAACATTTATCCTTAACCTAACCCTTACCCTAAACCTTACCCCAACCCTTACCCTGACCCTTACATTAACCCTAACCCTTACCCTAAACCTTACACTTACTCTTAACCTTAACCTTACCCTTAACATTCACCTAATACTTACGCATACGTTTTCCTGACTTTAACCCTAAAACTAACCCTAACCATTACCCTAACATTTACCCTAACCCTAACCCTTACTCTAACCCTTACCCTGACCTGTACCCTTACACTTACCCTTACCCTTATACTTACCCTAATTCTTACCCATACCCTAACACATATTTGTACCCTTAACCTTACCGTTACCCTTAACCTTACCCTTACCCTTACTCTATCCCTTACCCTTACGCTTACCCTTAACATAAACCTTACCCTTGACCTTACCCTTACCATAAGCCATACAACAACACTTACATGTACACTTACGCTTGCACTTACCCTAGCAATTACTCGTACAATAACCCTTAACCTTACTATTAAGCTAACCCTAAACCTTACCCTTATCCTAACACTTACCCTTATCCTAAACCTTACCCTTTCTGCTACACTTACCCTTTGCCTAATTCTAAACCTTACCCGAACCCTCAGCCTTACCTAAATCTAACTAAAATCTAACCATTACCCGAACCCCTCACCCTTACAATATACATATTTTTACCCTTTACCTAAACCTTTACCCCAACCCTTACCTTGACCCTTACATTAACCCTAATCCTTACACTAAACCTTAAACTTACTCTTAACCTTAACCTTAGCTGTAACCTAATACTTACTCTTACGTTTCCCTCACCCTAACCCTAAAATTAACCCTAACCATTACCCTAACACTTACCCTTACCCTAACCCTTACTCTAACCCTTACAATTACCCATACTTTTACACATACCCTTACACTTACCCTTACTCTTAAACTTACACTAACCCTTACCCTTAACTAAATCTAACCCTTACACTAAACATCATCCTTACCCTTACCATTATCCCTTCTCTTACCCTTATCCTAAACATTTCCCAAACCCTTACCCTTACATTAAACCTAACCCTTACCATAACTCTTAACCTTATCCTTAAACTTAACCTAATACTTACCCTTCCGTTTCCCTCACCCTAAACCTAAAATTAGCCTAACCATTACCCTAGCACTTACCCTTACTCTAACCCTTACCATGAACTGAAGTGTAAGTGTTAGGATAACGGTAACCTTAAGGGTGACCCTTAAGCTGATCCTTAATGTTTATGGTTAGGTTAAGAGTAATTGTACGAGTAATTACTAGGATAAGTGTAAGCGTAAGTGTACATGTAAGTGTTGATGTATGCCTTATGGTAAGGGTAAGGTAAAGGGTAAGGTTTATGTTAAGGGAAAGTGTAAGAGTAACGGATAGAATAAGGGTAAGTGTAACGGTTAAGTGTTAGGGTAATGGTTAGGGTTAATTTTAGGATTAGGGTGAGAAAAATGTAAGGTTAAGTACTAGCTTAAGGTTAAGGGTAAGGTTAAGGTTAAGAGTAAGTGTAAGGTTTAGGTTAAGGGTTAGTGTTAATGTAAGGTTCAGGGAAAGGTTTGGGGTAAGGTTTAGGGTTAGGTTCAGCTTAAGGGTAAGGGTTGGGGTAAGGTTAAGGGTATGGATAAGGATAAGTGTAAGGGATAGGGTAAGGGTAAGGGTTAGCGTAAGGGTAAGATTAATGGTAAGGTTTATGTTAAGGGTAAGCATAAGGGTAACGGATAGAGTAAGGGTAAGGGTAACGGTAAGGTTAAGGGTACAAATATGTGTTAGGGTATGGGTTATGGTATGGGTAAGAGTTAGGGTAATGTAAGGGTAAGGGTGAGTGTAAGGGTATGGGTCAGGGTAAGGGTTAGAGTAAGGGTTAGGGTTAGGGTAAGGGTAAGTGTTATAGTAATGGTTAGGGTTAATTTTAGGGTTAGGGTGAGGGAAACGTAAGGGTAAGTATTGGGTTAAGGTAAGGGTAAGTGTAAGGTTTAGATTTAGGCTAATGGTAAATGTAGCAGAAAGGGTAAGGTTTACGATAAGGGTAAGTGTTAGGGTAAGGGTAAGGTTTAGGGTAACATAAAGGGTAAGGATTACGGTAAGGGTAAGGGTACGGGTAGAATTTGTTAGAATATGGCTTATGGTAAGGGTAAGGTTTAGGGTAAGAGTAAGTGTAAGTGTATGTGTAAGGGTACGGGTCATTGTAAGGGTTAGAGTAAGGGTTAGGGTAAGGGTAGGTGTTAGGGTAATAGTTAGGGTTAATTTTAGGGTTAGGGTGAGGGAAACGGAAGGGTAAGTATTAGGTTAAGGTTAAGGGTAAGGTTAAGGTTAAGAGTAAGTGTAAGTTTTAGGGTAAGGGTAAGGGTTAATGTAAGGGTCAGGGTAAGGGTTAAGGTAAGGTTTAGGGTTAGAGTTAGGTTAAGGTTAAGTTTTAGGGTAAGGGTAAGTTATATGTATAAGGATAAGTGTAAGGGTAAGTGTTAGGGTAAGTGTAAGGATAAGGATAAGTGTACAAGTCAGGGTAAGGTTTAGAGTTAGGATTAGGGTTTGGGTTAGGGTAAGGGTAAGTGTTAGGGTAATGGTTAGGGTTAATTTTAGGTGTATGGTGATGGATAAGAAAGGGTAAGTAGTAGGTTAAGGTTAAGCGTAAGGTTAAGGTTAAGAGTAAGTGTAAGTTTTAGGGTACGGTTTAGGGTTAATGTAAGGGTCAGGGTAAGTGTTTGAGTAAGATTTAGGGTTAGGGTAAGAGTAAGTATATGGGTAATGGTAAGGGTAAGTGTTAGGGTTAGGGTAAGTGTAAGGTTTAGATTTAGGCTAAGGGTAAGTGTAGCAGAAAGGGTAAGGGTTACGGTAAGTGTAAGTGTAAGGATAAGGTTAAGGTTTAGGCTTACGTTAAGGGTAAGGGTAATGCTTTGGTAAGGGTAAGAGTAAGGGTAAAGGTAAGGGTTACGGTAAGGGTAAGGGTACTGGTAGAAGTATGTGTTAGAGTACGGCTTATGGTAAGGGTACAAGTAGCTCCCCCCCCAGAGACAGGACCCAAAGGTGTACAACCAGTTCCCAACACCCCTGAGACACAGGCCCCAACCGCCCCCCCAGACACAGCGACCCAAATTCTACAACCAGCACCCAACCCCCTACCCCCGATGCCAGGCCCAAAGGTGTAGAAGCAGCTCCAAACCTCCTCCCTCAACCCAGGCTCCAACAGTGTACAAGCACCTCCCAACCAACCCTCCCCTTCCCCCCCCCCCCCCCCGCCCCCCGACACAGGCTCCAAAGGAATACAAAGAGCTCCCACCCCTCCCCCAGATGCTGGTCTCAACCCCCCCCCCCCCCGCCCCCAGAAGCAGGCCCCAAAGGTGTAGAGTCAGCTCCCAACCCCCTCAATGCCGGCCCCAAGGGTCTACAAGCAGCTCCCCCCTTGCCCCCAGATACCGGCCCCCAGACACAGACCCCAAAAGCCTAATCACAGGCCCTGAACTCTAGAGGCAGGCTCCAAAACCAAGGACAAAGCCCCAGTGGTTCGAGACAGGGCCCAAATCCCAGACACAGGCCCCAAACGCTAAACATATGCCAAAAAAAGTATTAGTGCTGGTGCCAAATGTTACAGACAGGCCCAAAAGCCCGAGATGCTCAAGGCTGAGACGCAACTTGGTTTTCTGAATTACTGGAAAGCAGCTTTCATTCTCAGATAATTGTATGCAGGCTGATTAAGGAGCTATTGGGGAGGCAAGGACAATCCCCAGACAAGGACTGTATATCTCGAAACAAGACACTGGAACTCATGATAAGGAAGCGGCAGGCGGACAGAGAAACAAATGTAAGGACTATAACTCTCGAAACTGGACATTGGAATTCATTATAAAGATACAACAAACGGGAGAATTGGCAACAACCAGCTCTTGCAATTAAGAAACATGCCAATCCAGCAGATTCCTGACCAAAGGTGAAAAGTACACTGTGAGGAAGACTCGGGGTCTTCCTCCCAAAGACCCCTGCCCACGTCCCAAAGACCCCTGCCCACAATTCTTGGAAGGCTCTGCGCAGGCGCAAGGTGCCAAAAGGCTAATTAGCATGAGAAGCAAGGGAAGGCGGGGATAGGTAATGCATATGTATAGGTGCTTGTAGAATATTGATAGATTGATTGTATAAATTCAAGACTGCTTTCTGCTTTGGGTATGCACGATAGGTGGAGAGATCCCCCGTGCATCCAGCGCTGCAATAAAGAATATACCACTTAAAGGAATTTTGGCTTCGATCTTTGAATCAAGGCTAGATAGGATGGGGCTTCAGGCACCTCTTCACCTGAGGAAACACACTGCCATCAGGCACCGCTGTGCCAGACAAGCTTGTTCTGCTAGAACACCCTACTCAGATGCACTGTGGCATTCAAGTGAACTGCTTTCATGCAAATATAACGACTGATGTTACAACCCACCTTGCCTGTGGCACCTGATGAACAGAAGAGTAAGCCACCGCAGCGCTTCAAAACCATCCCTGCACGTGCCGCTCCTTGTCGCTCTCTGGCCTTATCTCATATCCTTATCCACTTCTGTGGAGAGCCTGCCACGGCACCTGCAAAGCAAGACGGACACCTTTCATAGTCACCTTGTGCTACTTGGTCGTTCTGCTCCAACCCAGCTCATGACCAGCCCCTCTTCTTACACAGCTCTTCAGAGTGCAGTTTGCTCCTTTGAGCCTGTGCGAGATACCTGTGAAAGAAAAAGAAACGCATAGGCCGATGCAGCATCCAAAGACACAGCACAACTAGGTAAGTTACTCTCATCTGCTCCCTTACCTCTGCCGCTTACCAGCCCCCGAGGCAGATGCTTCAATCTACCCTCTTCAAACAGCTACAACACCTCTAAAAGACAAAGAGGGGATGCTTAGAGGAACAGTGAGACCTACAACACAACAACTGCTACATCTGTTCCTCACTCACCTTACCAGAGGCAGCTCTGCGTGTGGCGTCCCAGGTTGTACACTGCGTTACCTAACCCTTACCGTAACCCTTACCCTAACCCTTCTCACCCTTACCATTACCCAAATCCTTACCTTTACTTTTTCCTTACCCTTACTCTTTCCTTTAACCATAACCTTACCCTTACCCTATACCTTACTCCAACCCTTCCCCTTACCTTCCCCTTCCCCTTACACTTAACCTAACCCTTACCCTTCTGCTTCCCCTAAAACATATCCTAACACTTTCCCTTACCCTTAAACTTACCCTAACCCTTTCTATTACCCTTACACTTACTCTTGCCCTAATCCTTGCTTGCACCCTTACACTTATCCTAACCCTTACCCTTACCCTTACTCAAACCCTTACCCTGACCCGTACCATTTCCCTTACCCTTACCCTTATTCATACCATTACCCTTACCCTTAACCTTACCCTTACCCTAACACTTACCCTAACCCTTAACCTTTCTGCTACACTTACCCTTTTCCTAAACCTAAACCTTACCCTTACCCTTACCCTTAACCTAAGCCTAAACCTCAAACCTTACCGTAAAGCTTACCCTTTCTGCTACACTTACCCTTAGCCTAAATCTAAACCTTACGTTTACCCTTAGCCTAACCCTCACCCTTACCATTACCCATACCCTTATCCTTACCCTAACCCTTACCTTTACACTGACGGTTACCATTAACCTTACACTTACCCTAACACTTATCCTGAACCTAACCCTTACCCTAAACTTTACCCCAACCCTTACATTAACCCTTACCCTTACCCTAAACCTTACACTTACTCTTAACATTAACCTTACCCTTAACCTTTAGCTAATACTTAACCTTACGTTTTTCTCACCCTAACCCTATAATTAACCATAACCATTACGCTAACACTTAACCTTACCCTTACAATAAGCCATACAACAACACTTAAATGTACACTTACGCTTACAGTTACCCTAGGAATTACTCGTTCAATGACTCCTACCCTTACCCTTACCCTTACCCTTACCCTTACCCTTACCCTTCTCCATACCATTACCCTTACCCTAAACCTTACACTTACCCTTATCCTTACCCTAACCCTCACCCTTACCATTAACCATACCCTTACTCTTCTCCTTACCCTAAACCTTACCCCAACCCTAACCCTAACCCTTACATTAACCCTAACCCTTAACCTAAACCTTACACTTACTCTTAACCTTAACCTTACCCTTAAACTAATACATACCCGTACATTTCCCTCACCATAACCCTAATTTTAACAGTACCCATTACCCTAACACTTATCCTTACCTAACCCTAACCCTTACTCTAACCCTTACCCTGACCTGTACCCTTACACTTACCCTTACCCTTACACTTACCCTAACCCTTTCCCTTACCATTACTGATACCCTTACCCTGACCTGTACCCTTACACTTACCCTTACACTTACCCTAACCCTTTCCCTTACCATTACCGATACCCTTACCCTTACCCTTACCCTTATCCTTACCATTACCCTTACCCTTAACCTAACCTTTATCCTAACACCCTTACCCTAATCCTACACCTTTCTGCTACACTTACCCTTAGCCTAAATCTAAACCTTACACTTACCCTTACCCTTTCCCTCACCCTTACCATTACCCATATCCTTACTCTTCCTTTTACCGTTATCATTATCCTTAACCTTACCCTATCCCTTACAATTATCCTTGTCCATACAACTTACCCTTACCCTAACACTTACCCTTAACCTAACTCTACACCTAAACCTTACCTGAAACCTTACCCTGACCCTTACATTAACCCTAACCCTTATCCTAAACCTTACTCTTAACCTTAACCTTACCCGTAACCTTAACCTAATCCTTACCCTTACGTTTCCCTCACCATAAGCCTAAAATTTACCCTAACCATTACCCTAACACCCTTACCCTAACCCTTACTCTAACCCTTACAATGACCCATACCCTTACACATACACTTACACTTACTCTTACCCTAAACCTTACCCTTACCCTAACACTTACCCTTATCGTAAACCTCACCCTTTCTGCTACACTTACCATTAGCCTAAATCTAAATCTTACACTTACCCTTACTTGAACCGAATACTTACCCTTACGTTTCCCTCACCCTAACCCTAAAATTAACCCTAACCATTATTCTAACCCTTACCCTGACCCATACCCTTACACTCACCCTTACCCTTACATTACCCTAACTCTTACCCATACCATAACCCATACCCTAACACATATTTTTACCCTTAACCTTACCGTTACCCTTACCCTTACCCTTACTCTATCCGTTACCCTTACGCTTACCCTTAACATAAACATTACCATTAATCTTACCCTTACGCTAACCCTTACCCTTACCCTATCCCTTACACTTATCCTTATCCATACCCTTAACCTTACCCCAACCCTTACCCTTAAGCTGAACCTAACCCTAAACCTTACCCCAAACCTTTCCCTGAACCTTACATTAACACTAACCCTTAACCTAAACCTTACACTTACTCTTAACCTTAACCTTACCCTTAACCTTACCCTTAACCTTAAGCTAGTACTTAACCTTACATTTTTCTCACCCTAATCCTAAAATTAACCCTAACCATTACCCTAACACTTAACCGTTACACTTACCCTTATTCTATCCGTTACCCTTACGCTTTCCCTTAACATAAACCTTACCCTTGACCTTACCCTTACCATAAGCCATACAACAACACTTAAATGTACACTTATGCTTACACTTACCCTAGCAATTACTCGTACAATTACCCTTACCCTTAACCTAAGCCGAAACTTTAAACCTTACAGTAAACCTTACCCTTTCTGCTACACTTACCCTTAGCCTAAATCTAAACCTTACACTTACCCTTACTGTAACCCTCACCCTTATCATTACCAATACCCTTACTCTTACCCTTACCCTAACCCTTACAATTACCCGTAATTTTACACATACCCTTACACTTACCCTTACTCTTAAACTTACACTAACCCTTACCCTTAACTAAATCTAACCCTTACACTAAACATCATCCTGACCCTTACCATTATCCCTTCTCTTACCCTTATCCTAAACGTTTCCCAAACCCTTACCCTTACATTAAACCGAACCCTTACCATAACTCTCAACCTTATCCTTAAACTTAACCTAATACTTACCCTTATGTTTCCCTCACCCTAAACCTAAAATTAGCCTAACAATTACCCTAACACTTACCCTTACTCTAACGCTTACCCTGAACTGTACCCTTACACTTCCACTTACCCACTTAAGTGTAAGAGTTAGGATAACGTTAACCTTAAGGGTGACCCTTTAGCTTATCCTTAATCTTTATGGTTAGGTTAAGAAAAAGGGTAATGGTTTGGTAAGGGTAAGGTTAAGGGTAATTTTACGAGTAATTGCTAGGGTAAGTGTAAGCGTAAGTGTACATGTAAGTGTTGTTGTAGGGCTTATGGTAAGGGTAAGGTCAAGGGTAAGGTTTATGTTAAGGGTAAGCGTAAGGGTAAGGGATAGAGTAAGGGTAAGGGTAAGATTAAGGGTAACGGTAAGGTTAAGGGTACAAATATGTGTTAGGGTATGGGTTATGGTATGGGTAAGAATTAGGGTAAGTGTAAGGGTAAGGGTCAGGGTAATGGTAAGAGTAAGGGTTAGGGTTAGGGTAAGGTTAAGTGTTAGGGTAATGGTTAGGGTTAGTTTTAGGGTTAAAGTCAGGAAAACGTATGCGTAAGTATTAGGTGAATGTTAAGGGTAAGGTTAAGGTTAAGAGTAAGTGTAAGTTTTAGGGTAAGGGTTAGGGTTAATGTAAGGGTCAGGGTAAGGGTTGGGGTAAGGTTTAGGGTAAGGGTTAGGTTCAGGATAAGTGTTAGGGTAAGGGTAAGGTTAATGGTAACCGTAAGTGTAAGGGTAAGGGTTAGGGTAAGGGGAAGAGTAAGGGGAAGGGGAAGTCTAAGGGTCCGGGTCAGGGTAAAAGTTAGAGTAAGGGTTAGGGTTAGGGTTCGGTAAGGATAAGTGTTAGGGTAATGGTTACGGTTAATTTTAGGGTTATGATGAGGGAAACGTAAGGGTATGTATTAGTTTAAGGGTAAGGTTAAAGTTAAGATTAAGTGTAAGGTTTAGGTTAAGGGTTAGGGTTAGAGTAAGGGTTAGGGTAAGGGTTAGGGATAATGTAAGGGTCAGGGTAAGGGTTGGGGTAAGGTTTAGGTTAAGGGTAAAAGTAAGTATAATGGTAAGGGTAAGAGTGAAGGTTAGGGTAATGGTTAGATTTAGGTAAGGGTGAGGGTTAGGGTAAGGTTTAGAATTAGGCAAAGGGTAAGTGTAGCAGAAAGGGTAAGGTTTAGGATAAGGGTAAGTGTTAGGATAAGGGTAAGGTTTAGGGTTAGCTTAATAGTAAGGTTAAGGGTAATTGTACGAGTAATTGCTAGGGTAAGTGCAAGCGTAAGTGTACATGTAAGTGTTGTTGTATGGCTTATGGTAAGGGTAAGGTCAAGGGTAAGGTTTATGTTAAGGGTAAGCGTAAGGGTAAGGGATAGAGTAAGGGTAAGGGTAAGGTTAAGGGTAACGGTAAGGTTAAGGGTACAAATATGTGTTAGGTTATGGGTTATGGTATGGGTAAGAATTAGGGTAAGTATAAGGGTAAGGGTAAGTGTAAGGGTACAGGTCAGGGTAAGGGTTAGAGTAAGGGTTAGGGTTAGGGTTAGGGTAAGGTTAAGTGTTAGGGTAATGGTTAGGGTTAGTTTTAGGGTTAAAGTCAGGAAAACGTATGCGTAAATATTAGGTTAATGTTAAGGGTAAGGTTAAGGTTAAGAGTAAGTGTAAGGTTTAGGCTAAGGGTTAGGGTTAATGTAAGGGTCAGGGTAAGGGTTGGGGTAAGGTTTAGGGTAAGGGTTAGGTTATGAATAAGTGTTAGGGTAAGGGTAAGGTTAATGGTAACCGTAAGTGTAAAGGTAAGGGTTACGGTAAGGGTAAGAATAAGGGTATGGGTAATGGTAAGGGTGAGGGTTAGGCTAAGGGTAAGTGTAAGGTTTAGATTTAGGCTAAGGGTAAGTGTAGCAGAAAGGGTAAGGCTTACGGTAAGGGTAAGTGTTAGGATAAGGGTAAGGTTTAGGGTTAGGTTAAGGGTATGGGATCGGGTAAGGGTAAGGGTAAGGGTAAGGGCAATGGTAAGGGTAAGGGTTATGGTAAGGGTACGGGTACGGGTAGAAGTATGTGTTAGAGTATGGGTTATGGTAAAGGTAAGGGTTAGGGTAAGAGTAAGTGTTGGGGTAATGGTTAGGGTTAATTTTAGGGTTAGGGTGAGGGAAAAGTAAGGGTAAGTATTAGGTTAAGGTTAAGGGTAAGGTTAAGGTTAAGTGTAAGTTTTAGGGTAAGGGTTAATGTAAGGGTCAGGGTAAGGGTTCAGGTAAGGTTTAGGGTTAGGGTTAGGTTAAGGTTAAGTGTTAGGGTAAGCGTAAGTAGTATGGATAAGGATAAGTGTAAGGGATAGGGTAAGGGTAAGTGTTAGGGTAAGGGTAAGGTTAATGGTAACCGTAAGTGTAAGGGTAAGGGTTAGGGTAAGGGGAAGAGTAAGGGGAAGGGGAAGGGGAAGTCTAAGGGTCCGGGTCAGGGTAAAAGTTAGAGTAAGGGTTAGGGTTAGGGTTCGGTAAGGATAAGTGTTAGGGTAATGGTTACGGTTAATTTTAGGGTTATGGTGAGGGAAACGTAAGGGTATGTATTAGTTTAAGGGTAAGGTTAAAGTTAAGATTAAGTGTAAGGTTTAGGTTAAGGGTTAGGGTTAGAGTAAGGGTTAGGGTTAGGGTAAGGGTTAATGTAAGGGTCAGGGTAAGGGTTGGGGTAAGGTTTAGTTTAAGGGTAAAAGTAAGTATAATGGTAAGGGTAAGAGTGAAGGTTAGGGTAATGGTTAGATTTAGGTAAGGGTGAGGGTTAGGGTAAGGTTTAGAATTAGGCAAAGGGTATGTGTAGCAGAAAGGGTAAGGTTTAGGATAAGGGTAAGTGTTAGGATAAGGGTAAGGTTTAGGGTTAGCTTAATAGTAAGGTTAAGAGTAATAGTACGAGTAATTGCTAGGGTAAGTGCAAGCGTAAGTGTACATGTAAGTGTTGTTGTATGGCTTATGATAAGGTTTAGGTTAAGGTTAAGGTTTATGTTAAGTGTAAGTGTAAGGGTAACGGAGACAGTAAAGGTAAGGGTAAGGGGAACGGTAAGGTTAAGGCTACAAGTACGTGTTAGGGTATGGGTTATGGTAAGGGTAAGGGTTAGGGTAAGGGTAAGTGTAAGGGTACGGGTCAGGGTAAGGGTTAGAGTAAGGGTTAGAGTTACGGTTAGGGTTAGGGTAAGGGTAAGTGTTGGGGTAATGGTTAGGGTTAATTTTAGGGTTAGGGTGAGGGAAACGTAAGGGTAAGTGTTAGTGTTATGGTTAAGGGTAAGGTTAAGAGTAAGTGTAAGTTTTAGGGTAAGGGTTAGGGTTAATGTAAGGGTCAGGGTAAGGGTTGGGGTAAGGTTTAGGGTTAGGGTTAGGTTAAGGGTAAAGATTAGGGCAAGGGTAAGGGCATGGATAAGGATAAGTGTAAGTGTTAGGGTAAGGGTAATGTTAAAGGTAACAGTAAGTGTAAGGAGAAGGGTTAGGGTAAGGGTAAGGGTAAGAGTATTGGTAATGATAAGGGTGAGGGTTACAGTAGGGGTAAATGCAAGGTTTAGATTTCGGCTAAGGGTAAGTGTAGCAGAAAGGGTAAGGTTTACTGTAAGGTTTCGGCTTAGGTTAAGGGTAAGGGTAAGGGTAATTGTACGAGTAATTTTAGGGTTAGGGTAAGGTCAAGTGTTAGGGTAATGTTTAGGGTTAATTTTAGGGTTAGGGTGAGGGAAACGTAAGGGTAAGTATTAGGTTACAGCTAAGGTTAAGGTTAAGAGTAAGTGTAAGGTTTAGGGTAAGGGTTAGGGTTAATTTAAGGGTCAGGGTAAGGGTTGGGGTAAGGTTTAGGATAAGGGTTAGGTTAAGGATAAGTGTTAGGGTAAGTGTAAGGTTAATGGTAACCGTAAGTGTAAAGGTAAGGGTTAGGGTAAGAATAAGGGTATGGGTAATGGTAAGGGTGAGGGTTAGACTAAGGGTAAGTGTAAGGTTTAGATTTAGGCTAAGGGTAAGTGTAGCAGAAAGGGTAAGGTTTACGGTAAGGGTAAGTGTTAGGATAAGGGTAAGGTTTAGGGTTAGGTTAAGGGTAAGGGATAGGGTAAGGGATAGGGTAAGGGATAGGGATAGGGTAAGGTAAGGGTAAGGGTTAGGGTAACAGTAAGGGTAAGGGTACGGGTAGAAGTATGTGTTAGAGTAGGGGTTATGGTAAGGGTAAGGGTAAGGGTTAGGGTAAGAGTAAGTGTAAGGGTATGTGTAAGTGTACGGGTCACTGTAAGTGTTAGAGTAAGGGTTATGTTAGGGGTAACTGTTAGGGTAATGGTTAGGGTTAATTTTAGGGTTAGTGTGAGGAAAACGAAAAGGTAAGTATTAGGTTAAGGTTAAGAGCAAGTGTAAGGTTTAGGTTAAGGGTAAGGGTTAATGTAATGGTACTGGAAAGGGTTCAGGTAGGGTTTAGGGTTAGAGTTAGGTTAGGGTTAAGTGTTAGGAAAAGGGTAAGTTGTATGTATAAGAATAAGTGTGAGAGTAAGGGTATTGGTAATGATAAGGGTGAGGGTTAAGGATAAGGTATAAGGATAAGAGTATTTTAATTTTTTAATTCAATTAATTTTAAATTAAAATTTTTTAATTTAATTAATTAATATTTTAATTGTACGAGTAATTGTTAGGGTAATTTTAAGCGTAAGTGTACATTTAAGTGTTGTTGTATGGCTTATTTTAAGGGTAAGGTTAAGTGTTAGCGTAATGGTTATGGTTAATTATAGGGTTAGGGTGAGAAAAACGTAAGGTGAAGTATTAGCTTAAGGTTAAGGGTAAGGTTAATGTTAAGAGTAAGTGTAAGGTTTAGGGTAAGGGTTAGGGTTAATGTAAGGGTCAGGGTAAGGGTTGGGGTAAGGTTTAGGGTAAGGGTTAGGTTCAGGATAAGTGTTAGGGTAAGGGTAAGGTTAATGGTAACCGTAAGTGTAAGGGTAAGGGTTAGGGTAAGGGGAAGAGTAAGGGGAAGGGGAAGTCTAAGGGTCCGGGTCAGGGTAAAAGTTAGAGTAAGGGTTAGGGTTAGGGTTCGGTAAGGATAAGTGTTAGGGTAATGGTTACGGTTAATTTTAGGGTTATGATGAGGGAAACGTAAGGGTATGTATTAGTTTAAGGGTAAGGTTAAAGTTAAGATTAAGTGTAAGGTTTAGGTTAAGGGTTAGGGTTAGAGTAAGGGTTAGGGTTAGGGTAAGGGTTAGGGATAATGTAAGGGTCAGGGTAAGGGTTGGGGTAAGGTTTAGGTTAAGGGTAAAAGTAAGTATAATGGTAAGGGTAAGAGTGAAGGTTAGGGTAATGGTTAGATTTAGGTAAGGGTGAGGGTTAGGGTAAGGTTTAGAATTAGGCAAAGGGTAAGTGTAGCAGAAAGGGTAAGGTTTAGGATAAGGGTAAGTGTTAGGATAAGGGTAAGGTTTAGGGTTAGCTTAATAGTAAGGTTAAGGGTAATTGTACGAGTAATTGCTAGGGTAAGTGCAAGCGTAAGTGTACATGTAAGTGTTGTTGTATGGCTTATGGTAAGGGTAAGGTCAAGGGTAAGGTTTATGTTAAGGGTAAGCGTAAGGGTAAGGGATAGAGTAAGGGTAAGGGTAAGGTTAAGGGTAACGGTAAGGTTAAGGGTACAAATATGTGTTAGGTTATGGGTTATGGTATGGGTAAGAATTAGGGTAAGTATAAGGGTAAGGGTAAGTGTAAGGGTACAGGTCAGGGTAAGGGTTAGAGTAAGGGTTAGGGTTAGGGTTAGGGTAAGGTTAAGTGTTAGGGTAATGGTTAGGGTTAGTTTTAGGGTTAAAGTCAGGAAAACGTATGCGTAAATATTAGGTTAATGTTAAGGGTAAGGTTAAGGTTAAGAGTAAGTGTAAGGTTTAGGCTAAGGGTTAGGGTTAATGTAAGGGTCAGGGTAAGGGTTGGGGTAAGGTTTAGGGTAAGGGTTAGGTTATGAATAAGTGTTAGGGTAAGGGTAAGGTTAATGGTAACCGTAAGTGTAAAGGTAAGGGTTACGGTAAGGGTAAGAATAAGGGTATGGGTAATGGTAAGGGTGAGGGTTAGGCTAAGGGTAAGTGTAAGGTTTAGATTTAGGCTAAGGGTAAGTGTAGCAGAAAGGGTAAGGCTTACGGTAAGGGTAAGTGTTAGGATAAGGGTAAGGTTTAGGGTTAGGTTAAGGGTATGGGATCGGGTAAGGGTAAGGGTAAGGGTAAGGGCAATGGTAAGGGTAAGGGTTATGGTAAGGGTACGGGTACGGGTAGAAGTATGTGTTAGAGTATGGGTTATGGTAAAGGTAAGGGTTAGGGTAAGAGTAAGTGTTGGGGTAATGGTTAGGGTTAATTTTAGGGTTAGGGTGAGGGAAAAGTAAGGGTAAGTATTAGGTTAAGGTTAAGGGTAAGGTTAAGGTTAAGTGTAAGTTTTAGGGTAAGGGTTAATGTAAGGGTCAGGGTAAGGGTTCAGGTAAGGTTTAGGGTTAGGGTTAGGTTAAGGTTAAGTGTTAGGGTAAGCGTAAGTAGTATGGATAAGGATAAGTGTAAGGGATAGGGTAAGGGTAAGTGTTAGGGTAAGGGTAAGGTTAATGGTAACCGTAAGTGTAAGGGTAAGGGTTAGGGTAAGGGGAAGAGTAAGGGGAAGGGGAAGGGGAAGTCTAAGGGTCCGGGTCAGGGTAAAAGTTAGAGTAAGGGTTAGGGTTAGGGTTCGGTAAGGATAAGTGTTAGGGTAATGGTTACGGTTAATTTTAGGGTTATGGTGAGGGAAACGTAAGGGTATGTATTAGTTTAAGGGTAAGGTTAAAGTTAAGATTAAGTGTAAGGTTTAGGTTAAGGGTTAGGGTTAGAGTAAGGGTTAGGGTTAGGGTAAGGGTTAATGTAAGGGTCAGGGTAAGGGTTGGGGTAAGGTTTAGTTTAAGGGTAAAAGTAAGTATAATGGTAAGGGTAAGAGTGAAGGTTAGGGTAATGGTTAGATTTAGGTAAGGGTGAGGGTTAGGGTAAGGTTTAGAATTAGGCAAAGGGTATGTGTAGCAGAAAGGGTAAGGTTTAGGATAAGGGTAAGTGTTAGGATAAGGGTAAGGTTTAGGGTTAGCTTAATAGTAAGGTTAAGAGTAATAGTACGAGTAATTGCTAGGGTAAGTGCAAGCGTAAGTGTACATGTAAGTGTTGTTGTATGGCTTATGATAAGGTTTAGGTTAAGGTTAAGGTTTATGTTAAGTGTAAGTGTAAGGGTAACGGAGACAGTAAAGGTAAGGGTAAGGGGAACGGTAAGGTTAAGGCTACAAGTACGTGTTAGGGTATGGGTTATGGTAAGGGTAAGGGTTAGGGTAAGGGTAAGTGTAAGGGTACGGGTCAGGGTAAGGGTTAGAGTAAGGGTTAGAGTTACGGTTAGGGTTAGGGTAAGGGTAAGTGTTGGGGTAATGGTTAGGGTTAATTTTAGGGTTAGGGTGAGGGAAACGTAAGGGTAAGTGTTAGTGTTATGGTTAAGGGTAAGGTTAAGAGTAAGTGTAAGTTTTAGGGTAAGGGTTAGGGTTAATGTAAGGGTCAGGGTAAGGGTTGGGGTAAGGTTTAGGGTTAGGGTTAGGTTAAGGGTAAAGATTAGGGCAAGGGTAAGGGCATGGATAAGGATAAGTGTAAGTGTTAGGGTAAGGGTAATGTTAAAGGTAACAGTAAGTGTAAGGAGAAGGGTTAGGGTAAGGGTAAGGGTAAGAGTATTGGTAATGATAAGGGTGAGGGTTACAGTAGGGGTAAATGCAAGGTTTAGATTTCGGCTAAGGGTAAGTGTAGCAGAAAGGGTAAGGTTTACTGTAAGGTTTCGGCTTAGGTTAAGGGTAAGGGTAAGGGTAATTGTACGAGTAATTTTAGGGTTAGGGTAAGGTCAAGTGTTAGGGTAATGTTTAGGGTTAATTTTAGGGTTAGGGTGAGGGAAACGTAAGGGTAAGTATTAGGTTACAGCTAAGGTTAAGGTTAAGAGTAAGTGTAAGGTTTAGGGTAAGGGTTAGGGTTAATTTAAGGGTCAGGGTAAGGGTTGGGGTAAGGTTTAGGGTAAGGGTTAGGTTAAGGGTAAGTGTTAGGGTAAGTGTAAGGTTAATGGTAACCGTAAGTGTAAAGGTAAGGGTTAGGGTAAGAATAAGGGTATGGGTAATGGTAAGGGTGAGGGTTAGACTAAGGGTAAGTGTAAGGTTTAGATTTAGGCTAAGGGTAAGTGTAGCAGAAAGGGTAAGGTTTACGGTAAGGGTAAGTGTTAGGATAAGGGTAAGGTTTAGGGTTAGGTTAAGGGTAAGGGATAGGGTAAGGGATAGGGTAAGGGATAGGGATAGGGTAAGGTAAGGGTAAGGGTTAGGGTAACAGTAAGGGTAAGGGTACGGGTAGAAGTATGTGTTAGAGTAGGGGTTATGGTAAGGGTAAGGGTAAGGGTTAGGGTAAGAGTAAGTGTAAGGGTATGTGTAAGTGTACGGGTCGCTGTAAGTGTTAGAGTAAGGGTTATGTTAGGGGTAACTGTTAGGGTAATGGTTAGGGTTAATTTTAGGGTTAGTGTGAGGAAAACGAAAAGGTAAGTATTAGGTTAAGGTTAAGAGCAAGTGTAAGGTTTAGGTTAAGGGTAAGGGTTAATGTAATGGTACTGGAAAGGGTTCAGGTAGGGTTTAGGGTTAGAGTTAGGTTAGGGTTAAGTGTTAGGAAAAGGGTAAGTTGTATGTATAAGAATAAGTGTGAGAGTAAGGGTATTGGTAATGATAAGGGTGAGGGTTAAGGATAAGGTATAAGGATAAGAGTATTTTAATTTTTTAATTCAATTAATTTTAAATTAAAATTTTTTAATTTAATTAATTAATATTTTAATTGTACGAGTAATTGTTAGGGTAAGTTTAAGCGTAAGTGTACATTTAAGTGTTGTTGTATGGCTTATTTTAAGGGTAAGGTTAAGTGTTAGCGTAATGGTTATGGTTAATTATAGGGTTAGGGTGAGAAAAACGTAAGGTGAAGTATTAGCTTAAGGTTAAGGGTAAGGTTAATGTTAAGAGTAAGTGTAAGGTTTAGGGTAAGGGTTAGGGTTAATGTAAGGGTCAGGGTAAGGGTTGGGGTAAGGTTTAGGGTAAGGGTTAGGTTCAGGATAAGTGTTAGGGTAAGTGTAAGGTTAATGGTAACCGTAAGTGTAAAGGTAAGGGTTAGGGTAAGGATAAGGGTATGGGTAATGGTAAGGGTGAGGGTTATGCTAAGAGTAAGTGTAAGGTTTAGATTTAGGCTAAGGATAAGTGTAGCAGAAAGGGTAAGGTTTAAGGTTTAGGGTTAGGTTAAGGGTACGGGTAAGGGTAAGGGTACGGGTCAGGGTAAGGGTTAGAGTAAGGGTTTGAGTAAGGGTAAGGGTAAGGGTTAGGATAAGTGTAAGGGTGCAAGCAAGGATTAGGGCAAGAGTAAGTGTAAGGGTAATAGAAAGGGTTAGGGTAAGTTTAAGGGTAAGGGAAAGTGTTAGGATATGTTTTAGGGGAAGCAGAAGGGTAAGGGTTAGGTTAAGTGTAAGGGGAAGGGGAAGGTAAGGGGAAGGGTTGGAGTAAGGTATAGGGTAAGGGTAAGGTTATGGTTAAAGGAAAGAGTAAGGGTAAGGAAAAAGTAAAGGTAAGGATTTGGGTAATGGTAAGGGTGAGAAGGGTTAGGGTAAGGGTTACGGTAAGGGTTAGGTAACGCAGTGTACAACCTGGGACGTCACACGCAGAGCTGCCTCTGGCAAGGTGAGTGAGGAACAGATGTAGCAGTTGTTGTGTTGTAGGTCTCACTGTTCCTCTAAGCATCCCCTCTGTCTTTTAGAGGTGCTGTAGCTGTTTGAAGAGGGTAGATTGAAGCATCTGCCTCGGGGGCTGGTAAGCGGCAGAGGTAAGGGAGCAGATGAGAGTAACTTATCTAGTTGTGCTGTGTCTTTGGATGCTGCATCGGCCTATGCGTTTCTTTTTCTTTCACAGGTGTCTCGCACAGGCTCAAAGGAGCAAACTGCACTCTGAAGAGCTGTGTAAGAAGAGGGGCTGGTCATGAGCTGGGTTGGAGCAGAACGACCAAGTAGCACAAGGTGACTATGAAAGGTGTCCGTCTTGCTTTGCAGGTGCCGTGGCAGGCTCTCCACAGAAGTGGATAAGGATATGAGATAAGGCCAGAGAGCGACAAGGAGCGGCACGTGCAGGGATGGTTTTGAAGCGCTGCGGTGGCTTACTCTTCTGTTCATCAGGTGCCACAGGCAAGGTGGGTTGTAACATCAGTCGTTATATTTGCATGAAAGCAGTTCACTTGAATGCCACAGTGCATCTGAGTAGGGTGTTCTAGCAGAACAAGCTTGTCTGGCACAGCGGTGCCTGATGGCAGTGTGTTTCCTCAGGTGAAGAGGTGCCTGAAGCCCCATCCTATCTAGCCTGCACACAATTATCTGAGAATGAAAGCTGCTTTCCAGTAATTCAGAAAGCCAAGTTACGTCTCAGCCTTGAGCATCTCGGGCTTTTGGGCCTGTCTGTAACATTTGGCACCAGCACTAATACTTTTTTTGGCATATGTTTAGCGTTTGGGGCCTGTGTCTGGGATTTGGGCCCTGTCTCGAACCACTGGGGCTTTGTCCTGGGTTTTGGAGCCTGCCTCTAGAGTTCAGGGCCTGTGATTAGGCTTTTGGGGTCTGTGTCTGGGGGCCGGTATCTGGGGGCAAGGGGGGAGCTGCTTGTAGACCCTTGGGGCCGGCATTGAGGGGGTTGGGAGCTGACTCTACACCTTTGGGGCCTGCTTCTGGGGGCGGGGGGGGGGTTGAGACCAGCATCTGGGGGAGGGGTGGGAGCTCTTTGTATTCCTTTGGAGCCTGTGTCGGGGGGCTGGGGGGAAGGGGAGGGTTGGTTGGGAGGTGCTTGTACACTGTTGGAGCCTGGGTTGAGGGAGGAGGTTTGGAGCTGCTTCTACACCTTTGGGCCTGGCATCGGGGGTAGGGGGTTGGGTGCTGGTTGTAGGGGCCTGTGTTTGGGGGGGGGGGCTTGGGACCTGCGTCTGGGGGAGGGGTGGGAGCTGCTTGTACACCTTTGGGGCCTGCATGTGTGGGGGGTCAGGGCCTGTGTCTAGCGGGCTGGGAACTGCTTGTACAATGTAGGAATCTGTTTCTGCAGGGTGGCTGGGAGCTGTTTGTACAACTTTGGGGCCAGCATCTGGGGGTGGCTGGGAGCTGCCTGTACACTGTAGGGGCCTGTGTTTGTGGGGGGCTTGGGGGCCTCCCTCGGGGGGGGGGGGGAGGATTGGGAGCTGCTTGTATAGGGTAGGGGGCCTGCCTGGCAGGGGTTGGGAGCTGCTTGTAGAATTTGGGTCGCTGTGTCTGGGGGGGCGGTTGGGGCCTGTGTCTCAGGGGTGTTGGGAACTGGTTGTATACCTTTGGGTCATGTCTTTAGGGGGAGCTACTTGTACACTTTTGGGGTCTGTATTTGAGGGGGGTTGGGAGCTGCTTGTGCACTTTTGGACCTATGTTTAGGCTGGTTGGGAGTTGCTCATGCATTCTAGGTGCCTCCCTTTTGAGAAGGGTTGGGGCCTGCATCTGTGGGTGGTTGGGAGCTGCTTGTACACTATAGGGGCCATGGTCTTGGAGGGGGGTCTGGGCTGTTTATACACCTCTGTGGCCTGTGTTTGGGGGGGGGGGGGGTGGGCCTGTGCCTGGGGAAGTTGGGAGCTGTTTGTTCACTCTAGGAGCCTCCATTTGGGGGTCTTTGGGGCCTCCCTTTGAGGGGGAGGGAGTTGGGAGTTGGTTGTACACCTCTGCATCCCGTGTCTTGGGGGGGGTGGGGGGAGTGGGACCGGTCTCTGAAGGGGCGGGTTGTGAGCTGCTTGTACACCTGTGTCGGGGGGAGGGTAGGGAGGTTGGCGGGGGTCGGGTCCGGGTCTTGGGCCAGTGTCTGGGTGGAGTCCAGTTCTTGGGAGGGGGTGGTGGGGTAGGAGCTGCTTGTGGGCAGTTGGGGTCTGCATCTGGGTGTGGTTGGTGCCTGCTTCTGTTGGCAGTTTGGGGCCTGCTTGTAGACTTGTGCAGCCTGGGTTTGGGGGCTTTTCTGTAACGTTTGGGGCCTGCATTTTTGCTTTGGGATGCATCTTGAGCTTTTGAGGCCTAGCAGTAGCATTTGGGGCCTGCATCTGGGGCTTTTCTGTAGCATTTTGGTTGCGTATTTGTGATTTGGGGCCTGTATCGTGGGTTTTGCCTTTTTTGTAGTTTCCATCTTTGTGTGTGTGTGTTTCGTTGTTGGTTGTCTGGGGTTAGGGGCAGTTTGGGGTTTGGATTAAGGTCAGTGTCATTAGCGTTAGGGGGTTGATAATAAGGGTTAGGGTTGTGGTTAGAGTTGTTAGGTTTAAGGGGAATAAGGATTTCAGGGTAAGGGGATCAAGGTTGTGGGAATAAAAATGTTGTTTTTGCGCAGTTACATCCTGTAGAGGGAAGGAAGGTGGTATTGAGATATGCTTGCAGTGATAAGACAGCTTAACAGTGTGAAATGAGTTCATCTGATTCGTGTCAATATGGAACAATGCTAGGGCCGCATGATATGATGAAAAGTCTGAGAAAACCAGAGTGGTTAATATATATAGTTCTTGAATCTTGCAAAGGAATGGTCCAGCAATTCGGGTCAATAGGGGATAAGAGAACAAAGGGGTTTCAGAATAACTGCTAACTATTACAACTGTTGCATGGGACACTATGCAAGTGTCTGCCATCCAGCCAAGATGGACAAAGGAGATGGACAAGAGAAAAGCCTGGGAGGAAGACTACGAGCCTTCAGTACGAGCGGCCCCCAGAGGGACCACCGGAGACTGATAACGCCTGCACCAGTGGGAGGGTTTGGATTCTGGGAACTAATTAGAATAACCCTGCCTTTTGTAGAAGTAGTAATGAATATGTATTAGCCTAGCAGCATAAAAACCAGCCGCCTGATGTAACTTGTGTGCGTCTTGGTGGAGCAGAGACTCCTGGCGCACCCAGCGCTGCTTGCTTACCTCTATTCATTTAATAAATTGTAAATTTCAATTGCAATCCTATTTGGGACCCAGTCATTTATTACAAGTGGGCGCTCGTCCGAGAGGGCTTTGGTTCCTGATTTCTGGTTTGATCTAGGAGAGGCACTCCCACCATTTGGTGGCTGCTGTTTGAGTCAGGTCGGAACTAATGGCATCTTGAACCTGAATAAAGGTAAGCAACGTTTCTGATTCTTTTTTTCAGCTCCCTTGCCAGCTGCAGCACTATATTTTGCCCGTAACTGTGTGTGTGAAGATCCGAACGAAGATGACGGAGTCGTAAGCATTTAAAGCGTATACCGTTCGGTTGGGTGGGGTTCGGTTGCCTGTGTGTGTAAGAGTGTGACTGAGATGGAACTTAGTTCTGAAGCGATTGTGGAGGTCTTCTAACCGCAGTTCCAATCTCCCGCGAGGGACTTGGCCGGTGAAGGACCGAAGGGATTCCTATAGGATTTGTGGGTGTGTGATAGGTCCTCGACCCCCTGCAAGACACTCTTACTAAGGTAACCAAGGGCTGTGGGAATTGCCAGAGTAAAATTCCTAGATGGGTCAGACAAAATCGAAGACCAGAGACCAGAAGAAAGGGAGCAAATTACCAGTCATACCACCAGAAAGTCCATTAGGAATAACGATTCGAAATTGGAATGATAGGGACCCCAGAAAAGGAAAAAGTAAATTAAAAATGGTCCAGGATTGTGTGACAGAATGGCCAAAGGAGCCTTTAAGACTACATGTCTTTTGGCCTGTTTTTGGATCCTTCGAAGACTGGATTTGCCAGGCCTTAAATATCCATGTTAATTCAAAGGAACCTTTTAGCCAGGAAGAAAGTGATTATGCAGGATTATGGATCAGGAGGACTTCAGGTCCTTTTCCAGCCTCAATATTTACACTAAAAGCAGGTAAGAAATTTGAAGAACAAGAAGAACATGAAAAAGAAAAAGAAGATAAACGTGAGCCGTTGGATAAGCTACCACCTCCATATCCTAACAATCCACCCCCGGCGGCTCCCCCTCCGGTGGCTGTGGTATCGCCACCAGTACCACCGTTGCCCCAGCTTCCACCACCAACAGCACCAGAATTAGACCGACCTCCGGCCGCATGCAGGAGAAGTAGGACGGATGTATCTGAGAGGGCTTCTCTATATCCCTTAAGGGAGGTAACTGGTGTATAACTGGTGCGCGTCTTGGTGGAGCAGAGACTCCCGGCGTACCCAGCACTGTTTGCTTACCTCTATTCATTCAGTGAATTGTAAACTTTGATTGTAATCCTATTTGGGACTTTTATTTATTATAACAGACAACCTTGTAAAACGCAGACAACCAGAATCCTTACAGCAATTAGGTGGAAATCACGGCGTAAGAAACATTACCACCTCAAAGAGTAAAAACCTCAAAAGAAATGTGACTTGTAACAGGCCAGCAGCTGTGTATTTTCTGTGAAGCACCAGCTAGATTATGAACCTTGAATAGCACAGTTAAAGGGGAAACAGGGGAGGGTCCCGGTCCTCGGCAGAAAAAAAAAGTGTATAAACTGTGTATGGAATTAGTAGGCACCCTCCTGCTTGTGGGACACCCGCCATTGTAATCTCGAATAATAATGCTACTGTACTGAGATCCTCGACTCAGCCTATGCTATTTGCTACAGATAAGACAATGAACAAACATTTATGGTGTATTACCCTAAGTTTTTGGGTTAGGGTTTTTTGCGTCTTAATGTTTTGGGGTTAGGGTTTGGAGCGCCATTATTCCATTATTGTTGTTGTATGGCTTATGGTAAGGGTAAGGTCAAGGGTAAGGTTTATGTTAAGGGTAAGCGTAAGGGTAAGGGATAGAGTAAGGGTAACGGTAAGGTTAAGGGTACAAATATGTGTTAGGGTATGGGTTATGGTATGGGTAAGAATTAGGGTGAGTATAAGGGTAAGGGTAAGTGTAAGGGTACAGGTCAGGGTAAGGGTTAGAGTAAGGGTTAGGGTTAGGGTTAGGGTAAGGTTAAGTGTTAGGGTAATGGTTAGGGTTAGTTTTAGGGTTAAAGTCAGGAAAACGTATGCGTAAGTATTAGGTTAATGTTAAGGGTAAGGTTAAGGTTAAGAGTAAGTGTAAGGTTTAGGCTAAGGGTTTGGGTTAATGTAAGGGTCAGGGTAAGGGTTGGGGTAAGGTTTAGGGTAAGGGTTAGGTTAAGGATAAGTGTTAGGGTAAGGGTAAGGTTAATGGTAACCGTAAGTGTAAAGGTAAGGGTTCGGGAAAGGGTAAGAATAAGGGTATGGGTAAGGGTAAGGGTGAGGGTTAGGCTAAGGGTAAGTGTAAGGTTTAGATTTAGGCTAAGGGTAAATGTAGCAGAAAGGGTAAGGTTTACAGTAAGGGTAAGTGTTAGGATAAGGGTAAGCTTTAAGGTTAGGTTAAGGGTAAGGTATAGGGTAAGGGTAAGAGTAAGGGTAAGGGTAAGGGTAAGGGTAAGGGCAATGGTAACGGTAACAGTAAGGGTAAGTGTTACGGTAAGGGTAAGGGTTACCGTAAGGGTATGGGTACGGGTAGAGGTATGTGTTAGAGTATGGGTTATGGTAAGGGTAAGGGTTAGGGTAAGGGTAAGTGTTGGGGTAATGGTTAGAGTTAATTTTAGGGTTAGGGTGCGGGAAACGTAAGGGTAAGTATTAGGTTAAGGTTAAGGGTAAAGTTAAGGTTAAGTGTAAGTTTTAGGGTAAGGGTTAATGTAAGGGTCAGGGTAAGGGTTCAGGTAAGGTTTAGGGTTAGGGTTAGGTTAAGGTTAAGTGTTAGGGTAAGCGGAAGTTGTATGGATAAGGATAAGTGTAAGGAATAGGGTAAGGGTAAGTGTTAGGGTAAGGGTAAGAGAAAGGGGAAGGGGAAGGGGAAGGGGAAGGGGAAGGGGAAGGGGAAGGGGAAGGGGAAGGGGAAGGGGAAGGGGAAGGGGAAGGGGAAGGGGAAGTCTAAGGGTCCGGGTCAGGGTAAAAGTTAGAGTAAGGGTTAGGGTTAGGGTTCGGTAAGGATAAGTGTTAGGGTAATGGTTACGGTTAATTTTAGGGTTATGGTGAGGGAAACGTAAGGGTATGTATTAGTTTAAGGGTAAGGTTAAAGTTAAGATTAAGTGTAAGGTTTAGGTTAAGGGTTAAGGTTAGAGTAAGGGTTAGGGTTAGGGTTAGGGTTAGGGTTAGGGTTAGGGTTAGGGTTAGGGTAAGGGTTAGGGATAATGTAAGGGTCAGGGTAAGGGTTGGGGTAAGGTTTAGGTTAAGGGTAAAAGTAAGTATAATGGTAAGGGTAAGAGTGAAGGTTAGGGTAATGGTTAGATTTAGGTAAGGGTGAGGGTTAGGGTAAGATTTAGAATTAGGCAAAGGGTAAGTGTAGCAGAAAGGGTAAGGTTTAGGATAAGGGTAAGTGTTAGGATAAGGGTAAGGTTTAGGGTTAGCTTAATAGTAAGGTTAAGGGTAATTGTACGAGTAATTGCTAGGGTAAGTACAAGCGTAAGTGCACATGTAAGTGTTGTTGTATGGCTTATGATAAGGGTTAGGTTAAGGTTAAGGTTTATGTTAAGTGTAAGTGTAAGTGTAAGGGTAACGGAGACAGTAAAGGTAAGGGTAAGGGTAAGGGGAACGGTTAGGTTAAGGCTACAAGTACGTGTTAGGGTATGGGTTATGCTAAGGGAAAGGCTTAGGGTAAGGGTACGGGTCAGGGTAAGGGTTAGAGTAAGGGTTAGAGATTACGGTTAGGGTTAGGGTAAGGGTAAGTGTTAGGGTAATGGTTAGGGTTAATTTTAGGGTTAGGGTGAGGGAAACGTAAGGGTAAGTATTAGGTTAATGTTAAGGGTAAGGTTACGGTTAAGAGTAAGTGTAAGTTTTAGGGTAAGGGTTAGGGTTAATGTAAGGGTCAGGGTAAGGGCTGGGATAAGGTTTAGGGTTAGGGTTAGGTTAAGGGTAAGGATTAGGGTAAGGGTAAGGGCATGGATAAGGATAAGTGTAAGTGTTAGGGTAAGGGTAATGTTAAAGGTAACAGTAAGTGTAAGGAGAAGGGTTAGGGTAAGGGTAAGAGAAAGGGTATTGGTAATGATAAGGGTGAGAGTTACAGTAAGGGTAAGATTTAAAGTAATGTTTAGTAAGATTTAAAGTAAGGTTTAGATTTAGGCTAAGGGTAAATGTAGCAGAAAGGGTAAGGTTTACTGTAAGGTTTAAGGTTTCGGCTTAGGTTAAGGGTAAGGGTAAGGGTAAGGGTAATTGTACTAGGAATTGCTAGGGTAAGTGTAAGCGTAAGTGTACATGTAAGTGTTGTTGTATGGCTTATGGTAAGGGTAAGGTCAAAAGTAAGGTTTATGTAAAGAGTAAGCTTAAGGGTAACGGATAGAGTAAGGGTAAGGGTAAGGTTAAGGGTAACGGTAAGGTTTAGGGTACAAATATGTGTTAGGGTATGGGTTATGGTATGGGTAAGAATTAGGGTAAGTAAAAGGGTAAGGGTAAGGGTAAGTGTAAGGGTACGGGTCAGGGTAAGGGTTAGAGTAAGGGTTAGGGTTAGGGTTAGGGTAAGGTTAAGTGTTAGGGTAATGGTTAGGATTAGTTTAAGGGTTAAAGTCAGGAAAACGTATGCGTAAGTATTAGGTTAATGTAAAGGGTAAGGTTAAGAGTAAGTGTAAGGTTTAGGGTAAGGGTTAGGGTTAATGTAAGGGTCAGGATAAGGGTTGGGGTAAGGTTTAGCGTAAGGGTTAGGTTAAGGATAAGTGTTAGGGTAAGGGTAAGGTTAATGGTAACCGTAAGTGTAAAGGTAAGGGTTAGGGTAAGAGTAAGAATAAGGGTATGGGTAATGGTAAGGGTGAGGGTTAGGCTAAGGTTAAGTGTAAGGTTTAGATTTACGCTAAGGGTAAGTGTAGCAGAAAGGGTAAGGTTTACGGTAAGGGTAAGTGTTAGGATAAGGGTAAGGTTTAGGGTTAGGTTAAGGGTAAGGGATAGGGTAAGGGATTGGGTAAGGGATAGGGTAAGAGTAAGGGTAAGGGTAAGGGTAAGGGTAAGAGTAAGAGTTAGGGTAACGGAAAGCGTAAGGGTACGGGTGGAAGTATGTGTTAGAGTATGGGTTATGATAAGGGTAAGGGTTAGGGTAAGAGTAAGTGTAAGGGTATGTTTAAGTGTACGGGTCACTGTAAGTGTTAGAGTAAGGGTTAGGTTAGGGGTAACTGTTAGGGTAATGGTTAGGGTTAATTTTAGGGTTAGTGTGAGGAAAACGTAAAGGTAAGTATTAGGTTAAGGTTAAGAGCAAGTGTAAGGTTTAGGTTAAGGGTAAGGGTTAATGTAATGGTACTGGAAAGTATTCAGGTAAGGTTTAGGGTTAGAGTTAGGTTAGGGTTAAGTGTTAGGAAAAGGGTAAGTTGTATGTATAAGAATAAGTGTAAGAGTAAGGGTATTGGTAAAGATAAGGGTGAGGGTTAAGGATAAGGTATAAGGATAAGGGTATTTAAATTTTTTAATTCAATTTATTTTAAATTAAATTTTTTTAATTTAATTAATTAATATTTTAATTGTACGAGTAATTGCTAGGGCAAGTTTAAGCGTAAGTGTACATTTAAATGTTGTTGTGTGGCTTATTGTAAGGGTAAGGTTAAGTGTTAGGGTAATGGTTATGGTTAATTATAGGGTTAGGGTGAGAAAAACGTAAGATTAAGTATTAGCTAAAGGTTAAGGGTAAGGTTAATGTTAAGAGTAAGTGTAAGGTTTAGGGTAAGGGTTAGGTTAAGGATAAGTGTTAGGGTAAGGGTAAGGTTAATGGTAACCGTAAGTGTAAAGGTAAGGGTTAGGATAAGAGTAAGAATAAGGGTATGGGTAATGGTAAGGGTGAGGGTTAGGCTAAGGGTAAGTGTAAGGTTTAGATTTAGGCTAAGGGTAAGTGTAGCAGAAAGGGTAAGGTTTACGGTAAGGTTTAAGGTTTAGGGTTAGGTTAAGGGGAAGGGGAAGGGGAAGGTAAGGGGAAGGGTTGGAGTAAGGTATAGGGCAAGGGTAAGGTTATGGTTAAAGGAAAGAGTAAGGGTAAGGAAAAAGTAAAGGTAAGGATTTGGGTAATGGTAAGGGTGAGAAGGTTTAGGGTAAGGGTTACGGTAAGGGTTAGGTAACGCAGTGTACAACCTGGGACGTCACACGCAGAGCTGCCTCTGGCAAGGTGAGTGAGGAACAGATGTAGCAGTTGTTGTGTTGTAGGTCTCACTGTTCCTCTAAGCATCCCCTCTGTCTTTTAGAGGTGCTGTAGCTGTTTGAAGAGGGTAGATTGAAGCATCTGCCTCGGGGGCTGGTAAGCGGCAGAGGTAAGGGAGCAGATGAGAGTAACTTATCTAGTTGTGCTGTGTCTTTGGATGCTGCATCGGCCTATGCGTTTCTTTTTCTTTCACAGGTGTCTCGCACAGGCTCAAAGGAGCAAACTCTACTCTGAAGAGCTGTGTAAGAAGAGGGGCTGGTCATGAGCTGGGTTGGAGCAGAACGACCAAGTAGCACAAGGTGACTATGAAAGGTGTCCGTCTTGCTTTGCAGGTGCCGTGGCAGGCTCTCCACAGAAGTGGATAAGGATATGAGATAAGGCCAGAGAGCGACAAGGAGCGGCACGTGCAGGGATGGTTTTGAAGCGCTGCGGTGGCTTACTCTTCTGTTCATCAGGTGCCACAGGCAAGGTGGGTTGTAACATCAGTCGTTATATTTGCATGAAAGCAGTTCACTTGAATGCCACAGTGCATCTGAGTAGGGTGTTCTAGCAGAACAAGCTTGTCTGGCACAGCGGTGCCTGATGGCAGTGTGTTTCCTCAGGTGAAGAGGTGCCTGAAGCCCCATCCTATCTAGCCTGCACACAATTATCTGAGAATGAAAGCTGCTTTCCAGTAATTCAGAAAGCCAAGTTACGTCTCAGCCTTGAGCATCTCGGGCTTTTGGGCCTGTCTGTAACATTTGGCACCAGCACTAATACTTTTTTTGGCATATGTTTAGCGTTTGGGGCCTGTGTCTGGGATTTGGGCCCTGTCTCGAACCACTGGGGCTTTGTCCTGGGTTTTGGAGCCTGCCTCTAGAGTTCAGGGCCTGTGATTAGGCTTTTGGGGTCTGTGTCTGGGGGCCGGTATCTGGGGGCAAGGGGGGAGCTGCTTGTAGACCCTTGGGGCCGGCATTGAGGGGGTTGGGAGCTGACTCTACACCTTTGGGGCCTGCTTCTGGGGGCGGGGGGGGGGTTGAGACCAGCATCTGGGGGAGGGGTGGGAGCTCTTTGTATTCCTTTGGAGCCTGTGTCGGGGGGCGGGGGGGGGGGGGGGGGAAGGGGAGGGTTGGTTGGGAGGTGCTTGTACACTGTTGGAGCCTGGGTTGAGGGAGGAGGTTTGGAGCTGCTTCTACACCTTTGGGCCTGGCATCGGGGGTAGGGGGTTGGGTGCTGGTTGTAGGGGCCTGTGTTTGGGGGGGGGGGCTTGGGACCTGCGTCTGGGGGAGGGGTGGGAGCTGCTTGTACACCTTTGGGGCCTGCATGTGTGGGGGGTCAGGGCCTGTGTCTAGCGGGCTGGGAACTGCTTGTACAATGTAGGAATCTGTTTCTGCAGGGTGGCTGGGAGCTGTTTGTACAACTTTGGGGCCAGCATCTGGGGGTGGCTGGGAGCTGCCTGTACACTGTAGGGGCCTGTGTTTGTGGGGGGCTTGGGGGCCTCCCTCGGGGGGGGGGGGGAGGATTGGGAGCGTCTTGTATAGGGTAGGGGGCCTGCCTGACAGGGGTTGGGAGCTGCTTGTAGAATTTGGGTCGCTGTGTCTGGGGGGGCGGTTGGGGCCTGTGTCTCAGGGGTGTTGGGAACTGGTTGTATACCTTTGGGTCATGTCTTTGGGGGGAGCTACTTGTACACTTTTGGGGTCTGTATTTGAGGGGGGTTGGGAGCTGCTTGTGCACTTTTGGACCTATGTTTAGGCTGGTTGGGAGTTGCTCATGCATTCTAGGTGCCTCCCTTTTGAGAAGGGTTGGGGCCTGCATCTGTGGGTGGTTGGGAGCTGCTTGTACACTATAGGGGCCATGGTCTTGGAGGGGGGTCTGGGCTGTTTATACACCTCTGTGGCCTGTGTTTGGGGGGGGGGGGGGTGGGCCTGTGCCTGGGGAAGTTGGGAGCTGTTTGTTCACTCTAGGAGCCTCCATTTGGGGGTCTTTGGGGCCTCCCTTTGAGGGGGAGGGAGTTGGGAGTTGGTTGTACACCTCTGCATCCCGTGTCTTGGGGGGGGTGGGGGGAGTGGGACCGGTCTCTGAAGGGGCGGGTTGTGAGCTGCTTGTACACCTGTGTCGGGGGGAGGGTAGGGAGGTTGGCGGGGGTCGGGTCCAGGTCTTGGGCCAGTGTCTGGGTGGAGTCCAGTTCTTGGGAGGGGGTGGTGGGGTAGGAGCTGCTTGTGGGCAGTTGGGGTCTGCATCTGGGTGTGGTTGGTGCCTGCTTCTGTTGGCAGTTTGGGGCCTGCTTGTAGACTTGTGCAGCCTGGGTTTGGGGGCTTTTCTGTAACGTTTGGGGTCTGCATTTTTGCTTTGGGATGCATCTTGAGCTTTTGAGGCCTAGCAGTAGCATTTGGGGCCTGCATCTGGGGCTTTTCTGTAGCATTTTGGTTGCGTATTTGTGATTTGGGGCCTGTATCGTGGGTTTTGCCTTTTTTGTAGTTTCCATCTTTGTGTGTGTGTGTTTCGTTGTTGGTTGTCTGGGGTTAGGGGCAGTTTGGGGTTTGGATTAAGGTCAGTGTCATTAGCGTTAGGGGGTTGATAATAAGGGTTAGGGTTGTGGTTAGAGTTGTTAGGTTTAAGGGGAATAAGGATTTCAGGGTAAGGGGATCAAGGTTGTGGGAATAAAAATGTTGTTTTTGCGCAGTTACATCCTGTAGAGGGAAGGAAGGTGGTATTGAGATATGCTTGCAGTGATAAGACAGCTTAACAGTGTGAAATGAGTTCATCTGATTCGTGTCAATATGGAACAATGCTAGGGCCGCATGATATGATGAAAAGTCTGAGAAAACCAGAGTGGTTAATATATATAGTTCTTGAATCTTGCAAAGGAATGGTCCAGCAATTCCGGTCAATAGAGGATAAGAGAACAAAGGGGTTTCAGAATAACTGCTAACTATTACAACTGTTGCATGGGACACTATGCAAGTGTCTGCCATCCAGCCAAGATGGACAAAGGAGATGGACAAGAGAAAAGCCTGGGAGGAATACTACGAGCCTTCAGTACGAGCGGCCCCCAGAGGGACCACCGGAGACTGATAACGCCTGCACCAGTGGGAGGGTTTGGATTCTGGGAACTAATTAGAATAACCCTGCCTTTTGTAGAAGTAGTAATGAATATGTATTAGCCTAGCAGCATAAAAAACAGCCGCCTAATGTAACTTGTGTGTGTCTTGGTGGAGCAGAGACTCCTGGCGCACCCAGCGCTGCTTGCTTACCTCTATTCATTTAATAAATTGTAAATTTCAATTGCAATCCTATTTGGGACCCAGTCATTTATTACAAGTGGGCTCTCGTCCGGGAGGGCTTTGGTTCCTGATTTCTGGTTTGATCTAGGAGAGGCACCCCCACCATTTGGTGGCTGCTGTTTGAGTCAGGTCGGAACTAATGGCATCTTGAACCTGAATAAAGGTAAGCAACGTTTCTGATTCTTTTTTTCAGCTCCCTTGCCAGCTGCAGCACTATATTTTGCCCGTAACTGTGTGTGTGAAGATCCGAACGAAGATGACGGAGTCGTAAGCATTTAAAGCGTATACCGTTCGGTTGGGTGGGGTTCGGTTGCCTGTGTGTGTAAGAGTGTGACTGAGATGGAACTTAGTTCTGAAGCGATTGTGGAGGTCTTCTAACCGCGGTTCCAATCTCCCGTGAGGGACTTGGCCGGTGAAGGACCGAAGGGATTCCTATAGGATTTGTGGGTGTGTGATAGGTCCTCGACCCCCTGCAAGACACTCTTACTAAGGTAACCAAGGGCTGTGGGAATTGCCATAGTAAAATTCCTAGATGGGTCAGACAAAATCGAAGACCAGAGACCAGCAGAAAGGGAGCAAATTACCAGTCATACCACCAGAAAGTCCATTAGGAATAACGATTCGAAATTGGAATGATAGGGACCCCAGAAAAGGAAAAAGTAAATTAAAAATGGTCCAGTATCGTGTGACAGAATGGCCAAAGGAGCCTTTAAGACTACATGTCTTTTGGCCTGTTTTTGGATCCTTCGAAGACTGGATTTGCCAGGCCTTAAATATCCATGTTAATTCAAAGGAACCTTTTAGCCAGGAAGAAAGTGATTATGCAGGATTATGGATCAGGAAGACTTCAGGTCCTTTTCCAGCCTCAATATTTACACTAAAAGCAGGTAAGAAATTTGAAGAACAAGAAGAACATGAAAAAGAAAAAGAAGATAAACGTGAGCCGTTGGATAAGCTACCACCTCCATATCCTAACAATCCACCCCCGGCGGCTCCCCCTCCGGTGGCTGTGGTATCGCCACCAGTACCACCGTTGCCCCAGCTTCCACCACCAACAGCACCAGAATTAGACCGACCTCCGGCCGCATGCAGGAGAAGTAGGACGGATGTATCTGAGAGGGCTTCTCTATATCCCTTAAGGGAGGTAACTGGTGTATAACTGGTGCGCGTCTTGGTGGAGCAGAGACTCCCGGCGTACCCAGCACTGTTTGCTTACCTCTATTCATTCAGTGAATTGTAAACTTTGATTGTAATCCTATTTGGGACTTTTATTTATTATAACAGACAACCTTGTAAAACGCAGACAACCAGAATCCTTACAGCAATTAGGTGGAAATCACGGCGTAAGAAACATTACCACCTCAAAGAGTAAAAACCTCAAAAGAAATGTGACTTGTAACAGGCCAGCAGCTGTGTATTTTCTGTGAAGCACCAGCTAGATTATGAACCTTGAATAGCACAGTTAAAGGGGAAACAGGGGAGGGTCCCGGTCCTCGGCAGAAAAAAAAAGTGTATAAACTGTGTATGGAATTAGTAGGCACCCTCCTGCTTGTGGGACACCCGCCATTGTAATCTCGAATAATAATGCTACTGTACTGAGATCCTCGACTCAGCCTATGCTATTTGCTACAGATAAGACAATGAACAAACATTTATGGTGTATTACCCTAAGTTTTTGGGTTAGGGTTTTTTGCGTCTTAATGTTTTGGGGTTAGGGTTTGGAGCGCCCTAAGTTTTTGGGCTAGGGCTTTGAGCATTCCTAACGTTTTGGGTTGGGTTTGGGTTTTGAGCATCTAAGATTTTGGGTTGGGGGTTTTAGGCATAGGTCTTCAGGGGTTTAGTGTGGTAAATAGTTTGGGTTAGGTCTGTAGGGGTTTCGAGGTTTTTTTGGATGTTAGGGCTTGAGGCTTTTTTTGTAAGGGCGGTGAGGGTTCCAGTGAGTGCTGGTAAATGCAGTTCTCGAGCACTCGGCCTGTGATTGGCCATGCTGGCTGTGCGGGGAATGCTGGTAGGTGTAGTTTTCCGGCACTGGGAGGCCATGTTGTGTGCCCAGAGCATGCCGGGAGATGTAGTTCTCGGGACTCCAGACTTCCGGGAGGCCATGTTGCGTACCCATGGTATGCCGGGAAATGTAGTTTTCGGATTCGGGACTTCCGGGAGGCCATGTTGAATGCCCAGAGCATACCGGGATATGTAGTTCTCGGGAACTAGGGTTAGGGGCTAGGGCTGGGGCTAGAGTTAGGGTTTCGGGTGAGGGTTGGGGTTGGGGGTTATTGTTAGGCTTAGAGGGTTAGGGTTCGGCTTAGAGGGTTAGGGTTAGGGATAGGTTAGGGGTAGGTTTAGAGGGTTAGGGTGAGGGTTAGGGGTTAGGGGTTGGGGTTGTGGTTAGGGTTAGAGTAAGGGTTAGGGTGAGAGTATTAGGGTTAGGGTTTGGGTTCAGATTAGGGTACGGGTAAGGGTTAGGGCAAGGGTAAGTGTTAGGGTAAGGCTAAGGGTAAGGGTTAGGGTAAGGCTGAGGGTGAGGATAAGGTTTAGGTTTAGGCAAAGGGTTAGGTTTATGGTAAGTGTTAGGGTAAGGGTTAGGGTTAGGGTTAAGAGTTAGGGTAAAGGATAGAGTAATGGTAAGGATAAGGGTAGGGTAAGGATTAGGGTAAGCGTTAGGGTTAGGGTTAGAGGGTTAGGGTTAGGGTTAAGGTTAGGGTTAGGGTTAGGGTTAGGGTTAGGGTTAGGGTTAGGGTTAGGGTTAGGGTTAGGATTAGGGATACGGTTAGGGTTAGGGTTAAGGTTAGAATTCTGTTAGGGTTAGGGTTAGGGTTAGGGTTAGGGTTAGGGTCTTAGGTTTAGAGTTAGGGTTAGGGTTATGATACCGTTAGGGTTAGGGTTCGAATTCTGTTAGGGTTAGGGTTAGGGTTAGGGTTAGGGTTAGGGTTAGGGTTAGGGGTTAGGGTTAGGGTTAGGGTTAGGGTCTTAGGGTTAGGGTTAGGGTTAGGGTTAGGGTTAGGGTAAGGGTTAGGGATAATGTAAGGGTCAGGGTAAGGGTTGGGGTAAGGTTTAGGTTAAGGGTAAAAGTAAGTATAATGGTAAGGGTAAGAGTGAAGGTTAGGGTAATGGTTAGATTTAGGTAAGGGTGAGGGTTAGGGTAAGATTTAGAATTAGGCAAAGGGTAAGTGTAGCAGAAAGGGTAAGGTTTAGGATAAGGGTAAGTGTTAGGATAAGGGTAAGGTTTAGGGTTAGCTTAATAGTAAGGTTAAGGGTAATTGTACGAGTAATTGCTAGGGTAAGTACAAGCGTAAGTGCACATGTAAGTGTTGTTGTATGGCTTATGATAAGGGTTAGGTTAAGGTTAAGGTTTATGTTAAGTGTAAGTGTAAGTGTAAGGGTAACGGAGACAGTAAAGGTAAGGGTAAGGGTAAGGGGAACGGTTAGGTTAAGGCTACAAGTACGTGTTAGGGTATGGGTTATGCTAAGGGAAAGGCTTAGGGTAAGGGTACGGGTCAGGGTAAGGGTTAGAGTAAGGGTTAGAGATTACGGTTAGGGTTAGGGTAAGGGTAAGTGTTAGGGTAATGGTTAGGGTTAATTTTAGGGTTAGGGTGAGGGAAACGTAAGGGTAAGTATTAGGTTAATGTTAAGGGTAAGGTTACGGTTAAGAGTAAGTGTAAGTTTTAGGGTAAGGGTTAGGGTTAATGTAAGGGTCAGGGTAAGGGCTGGGATAAGGTTTAGGGTTAGGGTTAGGTTAAGGGTAAGGATTAGGGTAAGGGTAAGGGCATGGATAAGGATAAGTGTAAGTGTTAGGGTAAGGGTAATGTTAAAGGTAACAGTAAGTGTAAGGAGAAGGGTTAGGGTAAGGGTAAGAGAAAGGGTATTGGTAATGATAAGGGTGAGAGTTACAGTAAGGGTAAGATTTAAAGTAATGTTTAGTAAGATTTAAAGTAAGGTTTAGATTTAGGCTAAGGGTAAATGTAGCAGAAAGGGTAAGGTTTACTGTAAGGTTTAAGGTTTCGGCTTAGGTTAAGGGTAAGGGTAAGGGTAAGGGTAATTGTACTAGGAATTGCTAGGGTAAGTGTAAGCGTAAGTGTACATGTAAGTGTTGTTGTATGGCTTATGGTAAGGGTAAGGTCAAAAGTAAGGTTTATGTAAAGAGTAAGCTTAAGGGTAACGGATAGAGTAAGGGTAAGGGTAAGGTTAAGGGTAACGGTAAGGTTTAGGGTACAAATATGTGTTAGGGTATGGGTTATGGTATGGGTAAGAATTAGGGTAAGTAAAAGGGTAAGGGTAAGGGTAAGTGTAAGGGTACGGGTCAGGGTAAGGGTTAGAGTAAGGGTTAGGGTTAGGGTTAGGGTAAGGTTAAGTGTTAGGGTAATGGTTAGGATTAGTTTAAGGGTTAAAGTCAGGAAAACGTATGCGTAAGTATTAGGTTAATGTAAAGGGTAAGGTTAAGAGTAAGTGTAAGGTTTAGGGTAAGGGTTAGGGTTAATGTAAGGGTCAGGATAAGGGTTGGGGTAAGGTTTAGCGTAAGGGTTAGGTTAAGGATAAGTGTTAGGGTAAGGGTAAGGTTAATGGTAACCGTAAGTGTAAAGGTAAGGGTTAGGGTAAGAGTAAGAATAAGGGTATGGGTAATGGTAAGGGTGAGGGTTAGGCTAAGGTTAAGTGTAAGGTTTAGATTTACGCTAAGGGTAAGTGTAGCAGAAAGGGTAAGGTTTACGGTAAGGGTAAGTGTTAGGATAAGGGTAAGGTTTAGGGTTAGGTTAAGGGTAAGGGATAGGGTAAGGGATTGGGTAAGGGATAGGGTAAGAGTAAGGGTAAGGGTAAGGGTAAGGGTAAGAGTAAGAGTTAGGGTAACGGAAAGCGTAAGGGTACGGGTGGAAGTATGTGTTAGAGTATGGGTTATGATAAGGGTAAGGGTTAGGGTAAGAGTAAGTGTAAGGGTATGTTTAAGTGTACGGGTCACTGTAAGTGTTAGAGTAAGGGTTAGGTTAGGGGTAACTGTTAGGGTAATGGTTAGGGTTAATTTTAGGTTTAGTGTGAGGAAAACGTAAAGGTAAGTATTAGGTTAAGGTTAAGAGCAAGTGTAAGGTTTAGGTTAAGGGTAAGGGTTAATGTAATGGTACTGGAAAGTATTCAGGTAAGGTTTAGGGTTAGAGTTAGGTTAGGGTTAAGTGTTAGGAAAAGGGTAAGTTGTATGTATAAGAATAAGTGTAAGAGTAAGGGTATTGGTAAAGATAAGGGTGAGGGTTAAGGATAAGGTATAAGGATAAGGGTATTTAAATTTTTTAATTCAATTTATTTTAAATTAAATTTTTTTAATTTAATTAATTAATATTTTAATTGTACGAGTAATTGCTAGGGCAAGTTTAAGCGTAAGTGTACATTTAAATGTTGTTGTGTGGCTTATTGTAAGGGTAAGGTTAAGTGTTAGGGTAATGGTTATGGTTAATTATAGGGTTAGGGTGAGAAAAACGTAAGATTAAGTATTAGCTAAAGGTTAAGGGTAAGGTTAATGTTAAGAGTAAGTGTAAGGTTTAGGGTAAGGGTTAGGTTAAGGATAAGTGTTAGGGTAAGGGTAAGGTTAATGGTAACCGTAAGTGTAAAGGTAAGGGTTAGGATAAGAGTAAGAATAAGGGTATGGGTAATGGTAAGGGTGAGGGTTAGGCTAAGGGTAAGTGTAAGGTTTAGATTTAGGCTAAGGGTAAGTGTAGCAGAAAGGGTAAGGTTTACGGTAAGGTTTAAGGTTTAGGGTTAGGTTAAGGGGAAGGGGAAGGGGAAGGTAAGGGGAAGGGTTGGAGTAAGGTAGGGCAAGGGTAAGGTTATGGTTAAAGGAAAGAGTAAGGGTAAGGAAAAAGTAAAGGTAAGGATTTGGGTAATGGTAAGGGTGAGAAGGTTTAGGGTAAGGGTTACGGTAAGGGTTAGGTAACGCAGTGTACAACCTGGGACGTCACACGCAGAGCTGCCTCTGGCAAGGTGAGTGAGGAACAGATGTAGCAGTTGTTGTGTTGTAGGTCTCACTGTTCCTCTAAGCATCCCCTCTGTCTTTTAGAGGTGCTGTAGCTGTTTGAAGAGGGTAGATTGAAGCATCTGCCTCGGGGGCTGGTAAGCGGCAGAGGTAAGGGAGCAGATGAGAGTAACTTATCTAGTTGTGCTGTGTCTTTGGATGCTGCATCGGCCTATGCGTTTCTTTTTCTTTCACAGGTGTCTCGCACAGGCTCAAAGGAGCAAACTGCACTCTGAAGAGCTGTGTAAGAAGAGGGGCTGGTCATGAGCTGGGTTGGAGCAGAACGACCAAGTAGCACAAGGTGACTATGAAAGGTGTCCGTCTTGCTTTGCAGGTGCCGTGGCAGGCTCTCCACAGAAGTGGATAAGGATATGAGATAAGGCCAGAGAGCGACAAGGAGCGGCACGTGCAGGGATGGTTTTGAAGCGCTGCGGTGGCTTACTCTTCTGTTCATCAGGTGCCACAGGCAAGGTGGGTTGTAACATCAGTCGTTATATTTGCATGAAAGCAGTTCACTTGAATGCCACAGTGCATCTGAGTAGGGTGTTCTAGCAGAACAAGCTTGTCTGGCACAGCGGTGCCTGATGGCAGTGTGTTTCCTCAGGTGAAGAGGTGCCTGAAGCCCCATCCTATCTAGCCTGCACACAATTATCTGAGAATGAAAGCTGCTTTCCAGTAATTCAGAAAGCCAAGTTACGTCTCAGCCTTGAGCATCTCGGGCTTTTGGGCCTGTCTGTAACATTTGGCACCAGCACTAATACTTTTTTTGGCATATGTTTAGCGTTTGGGGCCTGTGTCTGGGATTTGGGCCCTGTCTCGAACCACTGGGGCTTTGTCCTTGGTTTTGGAGCCTGCCTCTAGAGTTCAGGGCCTGTGATTAGGCTTTTGGGGTCTGTGTCTGGGGGCCGGTATCTGGGGGCAAGGGGGGAGCTGCTTGTAGACCCTTGGGGCCGGCATTGAGGGGGTTGGGAGCTGACTCTACACCTTTGGGGCCTGCTTCTGGGGGCGGGGGGGGGGGGGTTGAGACCAGCATCTGGGGGAGGGGTGGGAGCTCTTTGTATTCCTTTGGAGCCTGTGTCGGGGGGCGGGGGGGGGGGGGGGAAGGGGAGGGTTGGTTGGGAGGTGCTTGTACACTGTTGGAGCCTGGGTTGAGGGAGGAGGTTTGGAGCTGCTTCTACACCTTTGGGCCTGGCATCGGGGGTAGGGGGTTGGGTGCTGGTTGTAGGGGCCTGTGTTTGGGGGGGGGGGCTTGGGACCTGCGTCTGGGGGAGGGGTGGGAGCTGCTTGTACACCTTTGGGGCCTGCATGTGTGGGGGGTCAGGGCCTGTGTCTAGCGGGCTGGGAACTGCTTGTACAATGTAGGAATCTGTTTCTGCAGGGTGGCTGGGAGCTGTTTGTACAACTTTGGGGCCAGCATCTGGGGGTGGCTGGGAGCTGCCTGTACACTGTAGGGGCCTGTGTTTGTGGGGGGCTTGGGGGCCTCCCTCGGGGGGGGGGGGGAGGATTGGGAGCGTCTTGTATAGGGTAGGGGGCCTGCCTGACAGGGGTTGGGAGCTGCTTGTAGAATTTGGGTCGCTGTGTCTGGGGGGGCGGTTGGGGCCTGTGTCTCAGGGGTGTTGGGAACTGGTTGTATACCTTTGGGTCATGTCTTTGGGGGGAGCTACTTGTACACTTTTGGGGTCTGTATTTGAGGGGGGTTGGGAGCTGCTTGTGCACTTTTGGACCTATGTTTAGGCTGGTTGGGAGTTGCTCATGCATTCTAGGTGCCTCCCTTTTGAGAAGGGTTGGGGCCTGCATCTGTGGGTGGTTGGGAGCTGCTTGTACACTATAGGGGCCATGGTCTTGGAGGGGGGTCTGGGCTGTTTATACACCTCTGTGGCCTGTGTTTGGGGGGGGGGGGGGGGTGGGCCTGTGCCTGGGGAAGTTGGGAGCTGTTTGTTCACTCTAGGAGCCTCCATTTGGGGGTCTTTGGGGCCTCCCTTTGAGGGGGAGGGAGTTGGGAGTTGGTTGTACACCTCTGCATCCCGTGTCTTGGGGGGGGTGGGGGGAGTGGGACCGGTCTCTGAAGGGGCGGGTTGTGAGCTGCTTGTACACCTGTGTCGGGGGGAGGGTAGGGAGGTTGGCGGGGGTCGGGTCCAGGTCTTGGGCCAGTGTCTGGGTGGAGTCCAGTTCTTGGGAGGGGGTGGTGGGGTAGGAGCTGCTTGTGGGCAGTTGGGGTCTGCATCTGGGTGTGGTTGGTGCCTGCTTCTGTTGGCAGTTTGGGGCCTGCTTGTAGACTTGTGCAGCCTGGGTTTGGGGGCTTTTCTGTAACGTTTGGGGTCTGCATTTTTGCTTTGGGATGCATCTTGAGCTTTTGAGGCCTAGCAGTAGCATTTGGGGCCTGCATCTGGGGCTTTTCTGTAGCATTTTGGTTGCGTATTTGTGATTTGGGGCCTGTATCGTGGGTTTTGCCTTTTTTGTAGTTTCCATCTTTGTGTGTGTGTGTTTCGTTGTTGGTTGTCTGGGGTTAGGGGCAGTTTGGGGTTTGGATTAAGGTCAGTGTCATTAGCGTTAGGGGGTTGATAATAAGGGTTAGGGTTGTGGTTAGAGTTGTTAGGTTTAAGGGGAATAAGGATTTCAGGGTAAGGGGATCAAGGTTGTGGGAATAAAAATGTTGTTTTTGCGCAGTTACATCCTGTAGAGGGAAGGAAGGTGGTATTGAGATATGCTTGCAGTGATAAGACAGCTTAACAGTGTGAAATGAGTTCATCTGATTCGTGTCAATATGGAACAATGCTAGGGCCGCATGATATGATGAAAAGTCTGAGAAAACCAGAGTGGTTAATATATATAGTTCTTGAATCTTGCAAAGGAATGGTCCAGCAATTCCGGTCAATAGAGGATAAGAGAACAAAGGGGTTTCAGAATAACTGCTAACTATTACAACTGTTGCATGGGACACTATGCAAGTGTCTGCCATCCAGCCAAGATGGACAAAGGAGATGGACAAGAGAAAAGCCTGGGAGGAATACTACGAGCCTTCAGTACGAGCGGCCCCCAGAGGGACCACCGGAGACTGATAACGCCTGCACCAGTGGGAGGGTTTGGATTCTGGGAACTAATTAGAATAACCCTGCCTTTTGTAGAAGTAGTAATGAATATGTATTAGCCTAGCAGCATAAAAAACAGCCGCCTAATGTAACTTGTGTGTGTCTTGGTGGAGCAGAGACTCCTGGCGCACCCAGCGCTGCTTGCTTACCTCTATTCATTTAATAAATTGTAAATTTCAATTGCAATCCTATTTGGGACCCAGTCATTTATTACAAGTGGGCTCTCGTCCGGGAGGGCTTTGGTTCCTGATTTCTGGTTTGATCTAGGAGAGGCACCCCCACCATTTGGTGGCTGCTGTTTGAGTCAGGTCGGAACTAATGGCATCTTGAACCTGAATAAAGGTAAGCAACGTTTCTGATTCTTTTTTTCAGCTCCCTTGCCAGCTGCAGCACTATATTTTGCCCGTAACTGTGTGTGTGAAGATCCGAACGAAGATGACGGAGTCGTAAGCATTTAAAGCGTATACCGTTCGGTTGGGTGGGGTTCGGTTGCCTGTGTGTGTAAGAGTGTGACTGAGATGGAACTTAGTTCTGAAGCGATTGTGGAGGTCTTCTAACCGCGGTTCCAATCTCCCGTGAGGGACTTGGCCGGTGAAGGACCGAAGGGATTCCTATAGGATTTGTGGGTGTGTGATAGGTCCTCGACCCCCTGCAAGACACTCTTACTAAGGTAACCAAGGGCTGTGGGAATTGCCATAGTAAAATTCCTAGATGGGTCAGACAAAATCGAAGACCAGAGACCAGCAGAAAGGGAGCAAATTACCAGTCATACCACCAGAAAGTCCATTAGGAATAACGATTCGAAATTGGAATGATAGGGACCCCAGAAAAGGAAAAAGTAAATTAAAAATGGTCCAGTATCGTGTGACAGAATGGCCAAAGGAGCCTTTAAGACTACATGTCTTTTGGCCTGTTTTTGGATCCTTCGAAGACTGGATTTGCCAGGCCTTAAATATCCATGTTAATTCAAAGGAACCTTTTAGCCAGGAAGAAAGTGATTATGCAGGATTATGGATCAGGAAGACTTCAGGTCCTTTTCCAGCCTCAATATTTACACTAAAAGCAGGTAAGAAATTTGAAGAACAAGAAGAACATGAAAAAGAAAAAGAAGATAAACGTGAGCCGTTGGATAAGCTACCACCTCCATATCCTAACAATCCACCCCCGGCGGCTCCCCCTCCGGTGGCTGTGGTATCGCCACCAGTACCACCGTTGCCCCAGCTTCCACCACCAACAGCACCAGAATTAGACCGACCTCCGGCCGCATGCAGGAGAAGTAGGACGGATGTATCTGAGAGGGCTTCTCTATATCCCTTAAGGGAGGTAACTGGTGTATAACTGGTGCGCGTCTTGGTGGAGCAGAGACTCCCGGCGTACCCAGCACTGTTTGCTTACCTCTATTCATTCAGTGAATTGTAAACTTTGATTGTAATCCTATTTGGGACTTTTATTTATTATAACAGACAACCTTGTAAAACGCAGACAACCAGAATCCTTACAGCAATTAGGTGGAAATCACGGCGTAAGAAACATTACCACCTCAAAGAGTAAAAACCTCAAAAGAAATGTGACTTGTAACAGGCCAGCAGCTGTGTATTTTCTGTGAAGCACCAGCTAGATTATGAACCTTGAATAGCACAGTTAAAGGGGAAACAGGGGAGGGTCCCGGTCCTCGGCAGAAAAAAAAAGTGTATAAACTGTGTATGGAATTAGTAGGCACCCTCCTGCTTGTGGGACACCCGCCATTGTAATCTCGAATAATAATGCTACTGTACTGAGATCCTCGACTCAGCCTATGCTATTTGCTACAGATAAGACAATGAACAAACATTTATGGTGTATTACCCTAAGTTTTTGGGTTAGGGTTTTTTGCGTCTTAATGTTTTGGGGTTAGGGTTTGGAGCGCCCTAAGTTTTTGGGCTAGGGCTTTGAGCATTCCTAACGTTTTGGGTTGGGTTTGGGTTTTGAGCATCTAAGATTTTGGGTTGGGGGTTTTAGGCATAGGTCTTCAGGGGTTTAGTGTGGTAAATAGTTTGGGTTAGGTCTGTAGGGGTTTCGAGGTTTTTTTGGATGTTAGGGCTTGAGGCTTTTTTTGTAAGGGCGGTGAGGGTTCCAGTGAGTGCTGGTAAATGCAGTTCTCGAGCACTCGGCCTGTGATTGGCCATGCTGGCTGTGCGGGGAATGCTGGTAGGTGTAGTTTTCCGGCACTGGGAGGCCATGTTGTGTGCCCAGAGCATGCCGGGAGATGTAGTTCTCGGGACTCCGGACTTCCGGGAGGCCATGTTGCGTACCCATGGTATGCCGGGAAATGTAGTTTTCGGATTCGGGACTTCCGGGAGGCCATGTTGAATGCCCAGAGCATACCGGGATATGTAGTTCTCGGGAACTAGGGTTAGGGGCTAGGGCTGGGGCTAGAGTTAGGGTTTCGGGTGAGGGTTGGGGTTGGGGGTTATTGTTAGGCTTAGAGGGTTAGGGTTCGGCTTAGAGGGTTAGGGTTAGGGATAGGTTAGGGGTAGGTTTAGAGGGTTAGGG
>NW_028137097.1:25000-50000 GCF_965140915.1 Aythya marila | reverse complement strand
TTCCAACATGATGACCATGGAAAACCCAACGAAACCCAACGGAGACCCCAAAAGAAGTCGAAAACACCCAAAACAAGAACGGGATAAACCCTAAAAACGAAAGAAAACCCCAAAAGCCATAGATCCACACCAAAAGTCCCCCTAAACCTACCTGATGTTCTCCAAAACCCACAATTTACCATTTTCCACCACGATGACCAACGAGTACAAAACAAAACCCAACGGAGACCCCCAAACACCTCAAAAACTTCCCAAAAAAAAGAATTGGATCACCCCAAGAAACAGAAGAAAACACCAAAAAACATGACTCTGCCCCAAAAGTCCCCCTAAACCTACCTGATGTTCTCCAAAAGCCACAATTTACACTTTTTCACAAGGATGACCAACAAGAACCCAACTAAAACCCAACGGAGACCCCAAAACACGTCATAAACACCCCAAAAAAGAACAGGATCACCCAAAAAAAAACAGAAGAAAAGACCAAATACCATGAATCCACCCCAAAATTCCCCTAAACCTACCTGAAGTTCTCCAAAACCCACAATTTACAATTTTCCACCACCATGACCACATAAAACCCAAGGAATACCAACGGAGACCCCAAAACACGTCAAAAACACCCCAAAAAAGAACGGGATCACCCCCAAAAACAAAAGAAAATCCCCCAAAACCATAGATCCAATCCCAAAACCAACCTAAACCTACCTGATGTTCTCCAAAACCAACAATTTACCCTTTTCCACCATGATGACCACGGAAAACCCAACGAAACCCAACGGAGAACCCAAAACACGTCAAAAACACCCCAAACAAGAACAGGATCACCCCCAAAACCAAAGAAAACCCCAAAAAGCACGGATCCAATCCCAAAACCACTCTAAACGTACCTGATGTTCTCCAAATCCAAATGTCCACTCCCAACCACCATAAAACCCATTAGGAACTCAACGAAACCCAACGGAAACCCCAAAACACGTCAAAAACACCCCAAAAAAGAACTGAATCAGAAGAAAAAACACCAAAAACTATGAATTTCCCCGCAAAACCACCCTAAACTCACCTGATCTTCTTCAAAACCCACAATCCACTCCCATTTCCCTCAAGGACCAACTAAAACCCAACGGAGACCCCAAAACAAGTCAAAAACACCCCAAACAAGAACAGGATAACCCCTAAAAAAGAAAGAAAACCCCAAAAAAACATAGATCCACCCCAAAACCACACTAAACCTACCTGATGTTCTCCAAATCCCAAAGTCCACTCCCAACAAACTTAAAACACATTAGGAAATCAACAAAACACAACGGAAACCCCAAAACACGTCAAAAACACCACAAAAAAAAGCGGGATCACCCCCAAAACTGGAAGAAAACCCTAAAAGCCGTTGATCCACCCCAAAAGTCCCCCTAAACCTACCTGATGTTCTCCAATACCCACAATTTACCCGTTTTCACCATGATGAACAACAAGAACCCAACAAAAACCAACGGAGACCCCAAAACACATCAAAAACACCCCAAAAAATAACTGAATCAGAAGAAAAAACACCAAAAACTATGAATTTCCCCGCAAAACCACCCTAAACTCACCTGATCTTCTTCAAAACCCACAATCCACTCCCATTTACCTTAACGACCAACGAGAATCCAACTAAAACCCAACGGAGACCCCAAAACAAGTCAAAAACACCCCAAAAAAGAATGGGATAACCCCCCAAAACGAAAGAAAACCCCCAAAAAATAGATCCACCCCAAAACGACACTAAACCTACCTGATGTTCTCCAAAACACGCAAGTTAAACTTTTCCAACATGATGAAAAACAAGAACCCAACAAAACCCAACAGAGACCCCAAAACATGTCAAAAACACCCCAAAAAAGAAAGGGATCACCCATAAACTGGAAGAAAATCCCCAAAAAGCACAGATCCAATCCCAAAACCAGCCTAAACCTACCTGATGTTCTCCAAAACCCACAAATTTACCCTTTTCCACCATGATGACCATGGAAAACCCAACGAAACCCAATGGAGACAAAAAACATGTCAAAAAAAAAAAAAACAACAAAAAAGAACAGGATCTCCCCCAAAAACAGAAGAAAAACCCAAATGCCATAGATCCACCCCAAAAGTCCCCCTAAGCCTACCTGATGTTCTCCAAAACCCACAATTTACCCTTTTTCACAATGATGACCAACGAGAACCCAACAAAACCCAACGGACAACCCCAAAACACGTCAAAAACACCCCAAAAAAGAACAGGATCACCCCAAAAAACAGAAGAAAACCCCAAATACCATGAATCCACCCCAAAAGTCCCCCTAAACCTACCTGAAGTTCTCCAAAACCCACAATTTACACTTTTCCACCAAGATGCCAACAGAAAACCCAACGAAACCCAACAAAGAACCCAAAACACGTCAGAAACACCCCAAAAATGAATTCGATCACCCCAAAACTGGAACAAAATCCCCCAAAACCATAGATCCACCACAAAAACACCCTAAATCTACCTGAAGTTCTCCAAAACCCACAATTTACACTTTTCCACCATGATGACCACGGAAAACCCAACGAAACCCAACGGAGACCACAAAACACGTCAAAAACACGCCGAAAACCAACTGGATCACTAGAAAAAACAGAAGAAAACCCTAAAAACCATGAATCTGCCCCAAAAGTCCTCATAAACCTACCTGATGTTCTCCAAAACCCACAATTTACACTTTTCCACCATGATGACCACGGAAAACCCAACGAAACCCAACGGAGAACCCAAAACACGTCAAAAACACCCCAAACAAGAACAGGATCACCCCCAAAACCAAAGAAAACCCCAAAAAGCACGGATCCAATCCCAAAACCACTCTAAACGTACCTGATGTTCTCCAAATCCAAATGTCCACTCCCAACCACCATAAAACCCATTAGGAACTCAACGAAACCCAACGGAAACCCCAAAACACGTCAAAAACACCCCAAAAAAGAACTGAATCAGAAGAAAAAACACCAAAAACTATGAATTTCCCCGCAAAACCACCCTAAACTCACCTGATCTTCTTCAAAACCCACAATCCACTCCCATTTCCCTTAAGGACCAACTAAAACCCAACGGAGACCCCAAAACAAGTCAAAAACACCCCAAACAAGAACAGGATAACCCCTAAAAAAGAAAGAAAACCCCAAAAAAACATAGATCCACCCCAAAACGACACTAAACCTACCTGATGTTCTCCAAAACACGCAAGTTAAACTTTTCCAACATGATGAAAAACAAGAACCCAACAAAACCCAACAGAGACCCCAAAACATGTCAAAAACACCCCAAAAAAGAACGGGATCACCCCCAAAACTGGAAGAAAATTCCCCCCCCAAAAATTTACAATTTTCACCATGATGACCAACATGAACCAAACGAAAACCCAAAAGGAGACACCAAAACACGTCAAAAACACCCCAAAAAAAGAAAGGGATCACCCATAAACTGGAAGAAAATCCCCAAAAAGCACAGATCCAATCCCAAAACCAGCCTAAACCTACCTGATGTTCTCCAAAACCCACAAATTTACCCTTTTCCACCATGATGACTATGGAAAACCCAACGAAACCCAACGGAGAACCCAAAACACGTCCAAAACACCCCAAAAAAGAACGGGACCACCCCAAAAACAGAAGAAAACGCTAAAAAAAACAGAATAATTCCCCCAAAACCATAGATACACCACCCAAAAAAACTTAAAAACACCTGATATTCTCCAAAACCCACAATTTACACTTTTCCAACATGATGACCAACAAGAACCCAACAAAACCTAATGGAGACCCAAAAACACATCAAAAACACCCCAAAAAAGAACGGGATCACCCCAAAAAAAAAACAGAAAAAAAAAACAAATACCATGAATCCACCCCAAAAGTCCCCCTAAACCTACCTGATGTTCTCCAAAACCCACAATTTACACTTTTCCACCATGATGACCACGGAAAACCCAATGAAACCCAACGGAGAACCCAAAACACGTCAAAAACATGCCGAAAAACAACTGGATCACTAGAAAAAAACAGAAGAAAACCCTAAAAACCTTGAATCTGCCCCAAAAGTCCTCATAAACCTACCTGATGTTCTCCAAAACCCACAATTTACACTTTTCCACCATGATGACCACGGAAAACCCAACGAAACCCAACGGTTTTAAGAAAATTAAGCAAAAGAATTTTCATAGTGTCTAGGCAAGCATTATGCAGCTCCTTACTTCAGCAGGGAGCTTTCGCAACTCCCGCTCCTCAAACAGAACTCCTTGTTTTTATAATACAAAAGACAATGAGCAAACATTTATGGTGTATTACCCTAAGTTTTTGGGTTAGGGTTTTTTGCGTCTTAATGTTTTGGGGTTAGGGTTTGGAGCACCCTAAGTTTTTGGGCTAGGGCTTTGAGCATTCCTAACGTTTTGGGTTGGGTTTGGGTTTTGAGCATCCTAAGATTTTGGGTTGGGGGTTTTAGGCATAGGTCTTCAGGGGTTTAGTGTGGTAAATAGTTTGGGTTAGGTCTGTAGGGGTTTCGAGGTTTTTTTGGATGTTAGGGCTTGAGGCTTTTTTTGTAAGGGCGGTGAGGGTTCCAGTGAGTGCTGGTAAATGCAGTTCTCGAGCACTCGGCCTGTGATTGGCCATGCTGGCTGTGCGGGGAATGCTGGTAGGTGTAGTTTTCCGGCACTGGGAGGCCATGTTGTGTGCCCAGAGCATGCCGGGAGATGTAGTTCTCGGGACTCCGGACTTCCGGGAGGCCATGTTGCGTACCCAGAGTATGCCGGGAAATGTAGTTTTCGGATTTGGGACTTCCGGGAGGCCATGTTGAATGCCCAGAGCATACCGGGAGATGTAGTTCTCGGGAACTAGGGTTAGGGGCAAGGTTTGGCGTAGAGTTAGGGTTTCGGGTGAGGGTTGGGGTTGGGGGTTATTGTTAGGGTTAGTGGTTTAGGGTTCGGCTTAGAGGGTTATGGTTAGGGATAGGTTAGGGGTAGGTTTAGAGGGTTAGGGTAAGGGTTAGGGGTTAGGGGTTGGGACTGTGGTTAGGCTTAGGGTAAGGGTTAGGGTGAGGGTATTAGGGTTAGGGTTCGGGTTCAGATTAGGGTAAGGGTTAGGGCAAAGGTAAGTGTTAGGGTAAGGCTAAGGGTAAGGCTTAGGGTGAGGATAAGGTTTAGGGAAAGGGTTAGGTTTAGGGTAAGGATTAGGGTAAGGGTAAGGATTAGGGTTAGGTTTGGGGTAAGAATAAGGGTAAGCTAATGGTTAGGATAAGGGTAAGGGTTAGGGTAAAGGTTTTCATTTGTTAAAGCTGAAACGCAGTATGCAATCTGGGACGTCACAGCCAGAGCTGCCTATGGCAAGGTGAAAGAGGAAAAGATGGAGCAGATGTTCTACTCCTAGTTTTTTCTTTATACGTAAATAAAAGTTTGAGCTAATTCCAGTTGGAAGAGTTCCAATTACTTGCTTGGTCATAATGTCTTTTAATATTGAAAGCTGCAGCAAAAGCATGGGGATTTTTACTTCTAGAAACACCCTAGTTCTCTTGTCTGCACTATGCATGCTTTTGAGCTAAAACTGATTAAAAAATAAAAAGAAAAATCACACACACACACAAAAAAAAAAAATAAACAAACACCACAGCTGCTGCTGCTGCTCTCTTCCTACTTCCTTGTGCTTTGCCCCTTCCCTTCCCAGGTGATTGGATTTGGGTGCTAGTCGGGGCCAAATGGTATGTGAGTCCCAGGCATCCCCTCAGAGAGCTCATTCTGCTTGGGCTGCTCTTTGGGGTGTTTGTTTTTCCTTCGGTCAGTTGCAGGCTTCTTCAGGTGGATGAGAGTTTATGGACTGATGCGTTTCCAAGTAGCGAGGGGTACGCACATCTTTTTGAGGTAACAGCTAGTAGGATCTGTTAGAATAATGTAGTACTTGGTGCCTTTATTGCATGCAGTTCTTTATCAGGTGAGTAACTGTTGCGAGTAACTGAAGTCAATGTTACTTGGTGTGTTTGCTATGCAGTGCCTGTGCGGACTATTGCACGAGACACAGCTTTCTGACATCTGGCCCAGCAACTACTAAATAAGGGGAGGGGAGAAGCTGAAGAACGACCAAAGGACAAAGCCTGGGAGGAAGACTACGAGCCTTCAGTACGAGCGGCCCCCAGAGGGACCACCGGAGACTGATAACGCCTGCACCAGTGGGAGGGTTTGGATTCTGGGAACTAATTAGAATAACCCTGCCTTTTGTAGAAGTAGTAATGAATATGTATTAGCCTAGCAGCATAAAAACCAGCCGCCTGATGTAACTTGTGTGCGTCTTGGTGGAGCAGAGACTCCTGGCGCACCCAGCGCTGCTTGCTTACCTCTATTCCTTTAATAAATCATAAACATTAATTGTAAGCCTATTTGGGACTCGGTCATTTATTACAAGTGGGACCTCCCGATGGGTGGAAGCTGTCGGGATAGCTCGGGATGCTGAGGCGTGGTGCTGCAAGGAGGTTGGTGGTCGGTGGCGCCCTGGGGCAGGCCGAATTGGGAGGGGGCGAGGCGGCGGGTGGTCGGTGGCTTCTGTGGAAAAGGCGCTTGTATGGGGGGGCTGCGCATTCAGAGGAACCTTGACAGGCTGCAGATAGGGGCAGGCAGGAACCTTTTGAAGTTCAGGAGAGGGAAATGCCAAGCCCTACCCCTAGGGAGAAACACCTCTGTTTACCAGCACTGGCTAGCTCGATACTGAATAAGCATTTCTTCATGGAAGGGGTGCTTTGCTATTAGAACAGGCTGCCCGGGGAAGTGGTAAGAGACCCGATCCTTAAAAGTATTGAAGAGACATGTGGACATAGCCCGGGAGTCCGGCCTCCGGCAGGGCGGGAGCTGGCTCTTCCGAGCCCCTGTGCTCCGGTCTTGTGCGACGCGTTTGCAAGCAGCACCGGGTGCCGGGTCCGACATCGGACGGTTCGGGGACGGCGATTCCGGGGCCGTCGGCTAGCGGGGGCCGGCTATGTCGTGTCCCGGGGATCCGACTTCAGGGGGCGTGGGGGCCGGCCGTGCAGTGAAGCGGGGGGCTGGCGTCCGCCGGCTTCCCAGAGAGCGGGCTTTCGGTGCCGTGCGGTTCGGTGGCCGGCCGTCCCGAAACCCTGGGCACCGGTCTTGTGCTAGACTCAGCGGGCTCCGGGGCCGAACTCGGCTTCTCGGGGCCGGCGGTCGCGGTGTCCAGGTGTCCCGCCTCGGGCGGCGCGGGGCCGGCTGTCCCTAGCAGCTGGGTTCCCAAGAGCTTCTGGGCTCCCAAGCGTCGCCCAAGACCGGATCCCAGAGAATCGGGACGGCCGGCCGCACCGCTGCGACTAGCACAAGCGTCTCCCGACAACGGAGCCCAGGAGCTTGCGAGGGTCAGATTCCGCGCCCCGGGATAGAGAAACGGGGAGCGCGGGTCGGCCGGCCGCAGCTTCGCACGGGACCGAACCCCCTGTCTCCGGCACGGCCAGACCCCGAGCCGGCAGACAACAGCCTCCCGCTTCACGGCACAGTCGGCCCCCAACCCGCCCGAGTTCTGATCGCCGGGACACGGGACAGCCGGCCGCGCCGCCCGAGGCCGGACACCTGGAGCCCGGGACCGCCGTCCCTGACAAAGCCAAAGTCGGACCCGGACCCCGCTGCGGCTAGCACACGCGTCGCCCAGGACCGCAGCCTAGGACCTCGGGACGGTCGCATCCCGCGCCTCCGGCAGGAGCTACCCGGGAGGGCAGGACGGCCTGCCGCAGCTCCGCAAGAGACCGAACCTGCTGGATTCCGGGACGGCCAGAGCCCGAGCCGGTGGGCAGCAGCCTCCCGCTTCACGGCTCGGCAGGCACCCACGTCGCCCGACTTCGGACCCACGGGACAGCCGGCACCCGCGCCGCCGGAGGCCGGACACACGGGCCTCGGCATCGCCGTCCCCGAACCGCGCGAAGTCACACACGGTCTCCGGTGCGTCTGGCACACGCATCGCAAAGACCGGAGCCCAGATTATAGGATCAGCCAGCCCCGCGCCGCCCGAGGTCGGACCGGGAACCCGGTGCGCTTGGCACATGCGTCGCCCAAGAACGGCGCCCAGAGCCGCGGGATGGTCGTGCGTCACGCAGCCCGAGTTCGGACCCCCGGAACACGGGACAGCCGGCACTCGTGCCTGGCTCTTAGGGACTTGGAAAGAGTCCTGATGCTGTGCCAGCACTATGCAGCAATAGGCACAACACTGGAGTGATTTCAGTGTTGTTCCAGCTACGAGTGCAGAGTACAGCACTGTTCGGGCTGCTGCAGGGAAACGGTGACTCCAGCTCAGACAGACGCAACACAACTTCCACCCCTTATTCCATAACATTTGTGTCACAATCAGGTACAGTTTAGTATATAGATGGTCTCATCACCATAGTTTTCTGTCCATTGAAGCATTTTTATGTCTGTACTTCTCTTTATTCTATAGGTATTTTCCCAAAATGCTCATAAAAAACTGTTGATGGTTTCACCATCATCTGTCAAAGTGGTCACTCAGGGCAGGCGAAGTTGGTTTTCTTGACACCAGCACCAGCTTAGCTCACATCACTGTTGCACTTGCCTGGTTCCTTGCAAAGTTGACCTTTCATTGGTTCTGCAGTGTCCTCCTACAACACATAACTTGGATGACAGATTAATTTTCTCCCAGTGTTAAATCTCCTTGAGGCACACACTTGATATCCCCATCTTTCTGCATCACCCACCAGGTATACCCTGGACCTTGCGCAAAGACAATCCCACGAGTGGGTTTGCCTTTTCCCATGGCAGGGGCAACCCACACCGCCTTCCCCATCCACTTCCCCACATGCACTACAGTGACTTTAGCTTCTCCCACAGTGTGTAGGGGTTTTGTTTCAGCAGGACCAGCACGGCTTTCAGACCCCCTGTTGTTAACTAACCAAGTGGCCTCTGGTAGGTTTATATCCTAATGTTTCCATGTCGCAGCACCCAATGCTCGCAGCATAGTTTTTAACAGTCCATTGTACCTCTCAATCTTCCCAGAGGCTTGTGGGATCCCAGCTGCTTGGCTTCGTTGCCTTCTAGCTGTTGGGTATTGGCCCCACTATCCCAGCGTCGAAGCAGCCAAGTGAGGATGTGCTCACCTGGATGGCGACTGAAGGCTTTTCGTATTTCTCGCAGCTCACTCAAGGATAGAGACCGAGTAGTTTCTGATTCATCTATGATTTCAGTCTCTTCTTCGTGATGTTGCCGTGATAACGCTGCTTTAGAGCCGCTTGCCTTTTCCTCTTCTCCCTCATCCATAGGAGGCGCTCCTTCCCTTACTAAACGACCTGATCTCCGTTTCCACTGTTTTGTCTTTACTACGGGGGCGACTGATACCAAAGATGGTCGGTCCTCTGGGGTGGTCACAGTGTGTGCTGTCTCATCATCAAATTCAAGAACCTCCCTATCCCCTTGAGGGTGCTGGGCAATGTTAATTGACGTCTGATAGGCGTAAGCCAGACCCCAGCAGAGTGCAGCCAGCTGGTGGAGTTCTCTAGTATTGCCAGGGTCAGGGCATAAATCTTTCAAACATTCTAACAACTTTCTTGGATTTTGTACTTGTTCAGGGGTGAAATTTAGAACCATTGGAGGAGAAAACCGTGATAGGTACCTGCCCAAATCCCCCCACACACCTTGCCACCCACAACTTTGTCTGGGGACAGGTCCTTGGATAATATTCTTAATAAACTGCTTTGCCTCGGGGAAGAAGACAAACACTACACCTAGTAAGAGGAGGATAATATCTCACCGGGGTATCCAAGATACTGAAAGGCTGCTGTAATTAGCCCACAGGGAGAAAAGTAGAAGACACCACACCCGATATTATTCACTGATTGACTGCTGGGGGCAAAAAAGAAAGCACTGTAATTCTTAATATTGTCAATAATATAATCTCCAGGAGACCAGGAGGATAACAATGCCGGGCTTGAATACCAAACCAAACTGAAGGCCAGTATGTTACAGCACAACATGTTAAAAAAACAAGCACAGACTTCAACATTTTCTCCGATCGGATGTAAAGGAAAAAAGAAAACAGAGTGGGCTACATACAACATATCCACACAGAAAAGTATTACCAGAAAACCGAGCATTATGACAACCAATATGTTAGTTGTAAATACTTCAATCAATACTACTGTTATCTCAACCCTCGAGCCCCACGTTGGGCGCCAAAAAGGACAGTGGGGGTTTTACTCAGGTGGGCAGCCGAGCTCCACCACAACCGCTCCCTCACTCCCCCTCTCGTCAAAGAGGGAGGGGGAGAAAATACAACACAATCCCGGGGCACGGGATTCTGTCCTCCGGTGGCGCGGGTGCCAGTTGTCCTGTGTTCCGGGGGTCCGAACTCGGGCTGCGTGACGCACGACCATCCCGCGGCTCTGGGTGCCGTTCTTGGGCGACGCATGTGCCAAGCGCACCGGGTTCCCGGTCCGACCTCGGGCGGCGCGGGGCTGGCTGATCCTATAATCTGGGCTCCGGTCTTTGCGATGCGTGTGCCAGACGCACCGGAGACCGTGTGTGACTTCGCGCGGTTCGGGGACGGCGATGCCGAGGCCCGTGTGTCCGGCCTCCGGCGGCGCGGGTGCCGGCTGTCCCGTGGGTCCGAAGTCGGGCGACGTGGGTGCCTGCCGAGCCGTGAAGCGGGAGGCTGCTGCCCACCGGCTCGGGCTCTGGCCGTCCCGGAATCCAGCAGGTTCGGTCTCTTGCGGAGCTGCGGCAGGCCGTCCTGCCCTCCCGGGTAGCTCCTGCCGGAGGCGCGGGATGCGACCGTCCCGAGGTCCTAGGCTGCGGTCCTGGGCGACGCGTGTGCTAGCCGCAGCGGGGTCCGGGTCCGACTTTGGCTTTGTCAGGGACGGCGGTCCCGGGCTCCAGGTGTCCGGCCTCGGGCGGCGCGGCCGGCTGTCCCGTGTCCCGGCGATCAGAACTCGGGCGGGTTGGGGGCCGACTGTGCCGTGAAGCGGGAGGCTGTTGTCTGCCGGCTCGGGGTCTGGCCGTGCCGGAGACAGGGGGTTCGGTCCCGTGCGAAGCTGCGGCCGGCCGACCCGCGCTCCCCGTTTCTCTATCCCGGGGCGCGGAATCTGACCCTCGCAAGCTCCTGGGCTCCGTTGTCGGGAGACGCTTGTGCTAGTCGCAGCGGTGCGGCCGGCCGTCCCGATTCTCTGGGATCCGGTCTTGGGCGACGCTTGGGAGCCCAGAAGCTCTTGGGAACCCAGCTGCTAGGGACAGCCGGCCCCGCGCCGCCCGAGGCGGGACACCTGGACACCGCGACCGCCGGCCCCGAGAAGCCGAGTTCGGCCCCGGAGCCCGCTGAGTCTAGCACAAGACCGGTGCCCAGGGTTTCGGGACGGCCGGCCACCGAACCGCACGGCACCGAAAGCCCGCTCTCTGGGAAGCCGGCGGACGCCAGCCCCCCGCTTCACTGCACGGCCGGCCCCCACGCCCCCTGAAGTCGGATCCCCGGGACACGACATAGCCGGCCCCCGCTAGCCGACGGCCCCGGAATCGCCGTCCCCGAACCGTCCGATGTCGGACCCGGCACCCGGTGCTGCTTGCAAACGCGTCGCACAAGACCGGAGCACAGGGGCTCGGAAGAGCCAGCTCCCGCCCTGCCGGAGGCCGGACTCCCGGGCTATGTCCACATGTCTCTTCAACACTTTTAAGGATCGGGTCTCTTACCACTTCCCCGGGCAGCCTGTTCTAATAGCAAAGCACCCCTTCCATGAAGAAATGCTTATTCAGTATCGAGCTAGCCAGTGCTGGTAAACAGAGGTGTTTCTCCCTAGGGGTAGGGCTTGGCATTTCCCTCTCCTGAACTTCAAAAGGTTCCTGCCTGCCCCTATCTGCAGCCTGTCAAGGTTCCTCTGAATGCGCAGCCCCCCCATACAAGCGCCTTTTCCACAGAAGCCACCGACCACCCGCCGCCTCGCCCCCTCCCAATTCGGCCTGCCCCAGGGCGCCACCGACCACCAACCTCCTTGCAGCACCACGCCTCAGCATCCCGAGCTATCCCGACAGCTTCCACCCATCGGGAGGTCCCACTTGTAATAAATGACCGAGTCCCAAATAGGCTTACAATTAATGTTTATGATTTATTAAAGGAATAGAGGTAAGCAAGCAGCGCTGGGTGCGCCAGGAGTCTCTGCTCCACCAAGACGCACACAAGTTACATCAGGCGGCTGGTTTTTATGCTGCTAGGCTAATACATATTCATTACTACTTCTACAAAAGGCAGGGTTATTCTAATTAGTTCCCAGAATCCAAACCCTCCCACTGGTGCAGGCGTTATCAGTCTCCGGTGGTCCCTCTGGGGGCCGCTCGTACTGAAGGCTCGTAGTCTTCCTCCCAGGCTTTGTCCTTTGGTCGTTCTTCAGCTTCTCCCCTCCCCTTATTTAGTAGTTGCTGGGCCAGATGTCAGAAAGCTGTGTCTCGTGCAATAGTCCGCACAGGCACTGCATAGCAAACACACCAAGTAACATTGACTTCAGTTACTCGCAACAGTTACTCACCTGATAAAGAACTGCATGCAATAAAGGCACCAAGTACTACATTATTCTAACAGATCCTACTAGCTGTTACCTCAAAAAGATGTGCGTACCCCTCGCTACTTGGAAACGCATCAGTCCATAAACTCTCATCCACCTGAAGAAGCCTGCAACTGACCGAAGGAAAAACAAACACCCCAAAGAGCAGCCCAAGCAGAATGAGCTCTCTGAGGGGATGCCTGGGACTCACATACCATTTGGCCCCGACTAGCACCCAAATCCAATCACCTGGGAAGGGAAGGGGCAAAGCACAAGGAAGTAGGAAGAGAGCAGCAGCAGCAGCTGTGGTGTTTGTTTATTTTTTTTTTTTGTGTGTGTGTGTGTGATTTTTCTTTTTATTTTTTAATCAGTTTTAGCTCAAAAGCATGCATAGTGCAGACAAGAGAACTAGGGTGTTTCTAGAAGTAAAAATCCCCATGCTTTTGCTGCAGCTTTCAATATTAAAAGACATTATGACCAAGCAAGTAATTGGAACTCTTCCAACTGGAATTAGCTCAAACTTTTATTTACGTATAAAGAAAAAACTAGGAGTAGAACATCTGCTCCATCTTTTCCTCTTTCACCTTGCCATAGGCAGCTCTGGCTGTGACGTCCCAGATTGCATACTGCGTTTCAGCTTTAACAAATGAAAACCTTTACCCTAACCCTTACCCTTATCCTAACCATTAGCTTACCCTTATTCTTACCCCAAACCTAACCCTAATCCTTACCCTTACCCTAATCCTTACCCTAAACCTAACCCTTTCCCTAAACCTTATCCTCACCCTAAGCCTTACCCTTAGCCTTACCCTAACACTTACCTTTGCCCTAACCCTTACCCTAATCTGAACCCGAACCCTAACCCTAATACCCTCACCCTAACCCTTACCCTAAGCCTAACCACAGTCCCAACCCCTAACCCCTAACCCTTACCCTAACCCTCTAAACCTACCCCTAACCTATCCCTAACCATAACCCTCTAAGCCGAACCCTAAACCACTAACCCTAACAATAACTCCCAACCCCAACCCTCACCCGAAACCCTAACTCTACGCCAAACCTTGCCCCTAACCCTAGTTCCCGAGAACTACATCTCCCGGTATGCTCTGGGCATTCAACATGGCCTCCCGGAAGTCCCAAATCCGAAAACTACATTTCCCGGCATGCTCTGGGTACGCAACATGGCCTCCCAGTGCCGGAAAACTACACCTACCAGCATTCCCCGCACAGCCAGCATGGCCAATCACAGGCCGAGTGCTCGAGAACTGCATTTACCAGCACTCACTGGAACCCTCACCGCCCTTACAAAAAAAGCCTCAAGCCCTAACATCCAAAAAAACCTCGAAACCCCTACAGACCTAACCCAAACTATTTACCACACTAAACCCCTGAAGACCTATGCCTAAAACCCCCAACCCAAAATCTTAGGATGCTCAAAACCCAAACCCAACCCAAAACGTTAGGAATGCTCAAAGCCCTAGCCCAAAAACTTAGGGTGCTCCAAACCCTAACCCCAAAACATTAAGACGCAAAAAACCCTAACCCAAAAACTTAGGGTAATACACCATAAATGTTTGCTCATTGTCTTTTGTATTATAAAAACAAGGAGTTCTGTTTGAGGAGCGGGAGTTGCGAAAGCTCCCTGCTGAAGTAAGGAGCTGCATAATGCTTGCCTAGACACTATGAAAATTCTTTTGCTTAATTTTCTTAAAACCGTTGGGTTTCGTTGGGTTTTCCGTGGTCATCATGGTGGAAAAGTGTAAATTGTGGGTTTTGGAGAACATCAGGTAGGTTTATGAGGACTTCTGGGGCAGATTCAAGGTTTTTAGGGTTTTCTTCTGTTTTTTTCTAGTGATCCAGTTGTTTTTCGGCATGTTTTTGACGTGTTTTGGGTTCTCCGTGGTGGAAAAGTGTAAATTGTGGGTTTTGGAGAACATCAGGTAGGTTTAGGGGGACTTTTGGGGTGGAATCATGGTATTTGTTTTTTTTTTCTGTTTTTTTTTTGGGGTGATCCCGTTCTTTTTTGGGGTGTTTTTGATGTGTTTTTGGGTCTCCATTAGGTTTTGTTGGGTTCTTGTTGGTCATCATGTTGGAAAAGTGTAAATTGTGGGTTTTGGAGAATATCAGGTGTTTTTAAGTTTTTTTGGGTGGTGTATCTATGGTTTTGGGGGAATTATTCTGTTTTTTTTAGCGTTTTCTTCTGTTTTTGGGGTGGTCCCGTTCTTTTTTGGGGTGTTTTGGACGTGTTTTGGGTTCTCCGTTGGGTTTCGTTGGGTTTTCCATAGTCATCATGGTGGAAAAGGGTAAATTTGTGGGTTTTGGAGAACTTCAGGTAGGTTTAGGCTGGTTTTGGGATTGGATCTGTGCTTTTTGGGGATTTTCTTCCAGTTTATGGGTGATCCCGTTCTTTTTTGGGGGTGTTTTTGACATGTTTTGGGGTCTCTGTTGGGTTTTGTTGGGTTCTTGTTTTTCATCATGTTGGAAAAGTTTAACTTGCGTGTTTTGGAGAACATCAGGTAGGTTTAGTGTCGTTTTGGGGTGGATCTATTTTTTTGGGGTTTTCTTTCGTTTTGGGGGGTTATCCCATTCTTTTTTGGGGTGTTTTTGACTTGTTTTGGGGTCTCCGTTGGGTTTTAGTTGGATTCTCGTTGGTCGTTAAGGGAAATGGGAGTGGATTGTGGGTTTTGAAGAAGATCAGGTGAGTTTAGGGTGGTTTTGCGGGGAAATTCATAGTTTTTGGTGTTTTTTCTTCTGATTCAGTTCTTTTTTGGGGTGTTTTTGATGTGTTTTGGGGTCTCCGTTGTTTTTTGTTGGGTTCTTGTTGTTCATCATGGTGAAAACGGGTAAATTGTGGGTATTGGAGAACATCAGGTAGGTTTAGGGGGACTTTTGGGGTGGATCAACGGCTTTTAGGGTTTTCTTCCAGTTTTGGGGGTGATCCCGCTTTTTTTTGTGGTGTTTTTGACGTGTTTTGGGGTTTCCGTTGTGTTTTGTTGATTTCCTAATGTGTTTTAAGTTTGTTGGGAGTGGACTTTGGGATTTGGAGAACATCAGGTAGGTTTAGTGTGGTTTTGGGGTGGATCTATCGTTTTTTGGGGTTTTCTTTCTTTTTTAGGGGTTATCCTGTTCTTGTTTGGGGTGTTTTTGACTTGTTTTGGGGTCTCCGTTGGGTTTTAGTTGGTCGTTAAGGGAAATGGGAGTGGATTGTGGGTTTTGAAGAAGATCAGGTGAGTTTAGGGTGGTTTTGCGGGGAAATTCATAGTTTTTGGTGTTTTTTCTTCTGATTCAGTTCTTTTTTGGGGTGTTTTTGACGTGTTTTGGGGTTTCCGTTGGGTTTCGTTGAGTTCCTAATGGGTTTTATGGTGGTTGGGAGTGGACATTTGGATTTGGAGAACATCAGGTACGTTTAGAGTGGTTTTGGGATTGGATCCGTGCTTTTTGGGGTTTTCTTTGGTTTTGGGGGTGATCCTGTTCTTGTTTGGGGTGTTTTTGACGTGTTTTGGGTTCTCCGTTGGGTTTCGTTGTGTTTTCCGTGGTCATCATGGTGGAAAAGTGTAAATTGTGGGTTTTGGAGAACATCAGGTAGGTTTATGAGGACTTTTGGGGCAGATTCATGGTTTTTAGGGTTTTCTTCTGTTTTTTCTAGTGATCCAGTTGGTTTTCGGCGTGTTTTTGACGTGTTTTGTGGTCTCCGTTGGGTTTCGTTGGGGTTTCCGTGGTCATCATGGTGGAAAAGTGTAAATTGTGGGTTTTGGAGAACATCAGGTAGGTTTAGGATGGTTTTGGGATTGGATCCGTGCTTTTTGGGGATTTTCTTCCAGTTTATGGGTGATCCCTTTATTTTTGGGGTGTTTTTGACGTGTTTTGGTGTCTCGTTTTGGGTTTTCGTTTGGTTCATGTGGTCATCCTGGTGAAAAAGTGTAAATTGTGGGTTTTGGAGAACATCAGGTAGGTTTAGGGGGACTTTTGGTGTGGATCTATGGCTTTTGGGGTTTTCTTTCGTTTTTAGGGTTTATCCCGTTCTTGTTTTGGGTGTTTTTGACTTCTTTTGGGGTCTCCGTTGGGTTTCGTTGGGTTTTCCATGGTCATCATGTTGGAAAATTGTAAATTGTGGGTTTTGGAGATCATCAGGTAGATTTAGGGTGGTTTTGGGGTGGATCTATGATTTTGAAGGATTTTCTTCCAATTTTGGGGGTGATCCCTTTCTTTTTTTTTTTTTTTTTTTTTTTTTTTTTGACGTGTTTTGTGGTCTCCGTTGGGTTTCGTTGGGTTTTCCGTGGTCATCAATGTGGAAAAGTGTAAATTGTGGGTTTTGGAGAACTTCAGGTTGGTTTAGGGGGATTTTTGGTGTGGATCTATGGCTTTTGGGGTTTTCTTTCGTTGTTGGGGTTGAACCAGTTCTTTTTTGGGGTGTTTTTGACGTTTTTGGGGTCTCCGTTGGGTTTTGTTGGGTTCTCGTTGGTCGTTAAGCTAAATGGGAGTGGATTGTGGGTTTTGAAGAAGATCAGGTGAGTTTAGGGTGATTTGGGAGGGAAATGCATAGTTTTGTTTTTTTTTTCTTCTGATCCAGTTCTTTTTTGGGGTGTTTTTGACGTGTTTTGGGGTTTCCGTTGCGTTTTGTTGAGTTCCTAATGGGTTTTATGGTTGGTGGGAGTGGATTTTGGGATTTGGAGAAGATCAGGTAGGTTTAAGGGTTTTCTTGGGGTTAAATCACGTATTTTCTTCTGATCCGGTTTGCTTTTGGGGTGTTTTTGAGGTGTTTTGGGGTTTCTGTTGCATTTTGTTGAGTTCCTAATGGGTTTTATGGTGGTTGGGAGTGGACTTTGGGATTTGGAGAAGATCAGGTAGGTTTAGGGTGGTTTTGGGATTGGATCCATGCTTTTTTGGGGATTTTCTTCCAGTTTTGGGGGTTATCCCGTTCTTTTTTGGGGTGTTTTTGACATGTTTTGTTGTCTCTGTTGGGTTTTGTTGGGTTTTCTGTTGGCATCTTGGTGGAAAAGGGTAAATTGTGGGTTTTGGAGAACTTCAGGTAGGTTTAGGGGGACTTTTGGGGTGGATTCATGGTATTTGGGGTTTTCTTCTGTTTTTTGGGGTGATCCTGTTCTTTTTTGGGGTGTTTTTGACGTGTTTTGGGGTTGTCCGTTGGGTTTTGTTGGGTTCTCGTTGGTCATCATTGTGAAAAAGGGTAAATTGTGGGTTTTGGAGAACATCAGGTAGGCTTAGGGGGACTTTTGGGGTGGATCTATGGCATTTGGGTTTTTCTTCTGTTTTTGGGGGAGATCCTGTTCTTTTTTGTTTTTTTTTGTTTTTTTTTTGACATGTTTTTTGTCTCCATTGGGTTTCGTTGGGTTTTCCATGGTCATCATGGTAGAAAAGGGTAAATTTGTGGGTTTTGGAGAACATCAGGTAGGTTTAGGCTGGTTTTGGGATTGAATCTGTGCTTTTTGGGGATTTTCTTCCAGTTTATGGGTGATCCCTTTCTTTTTTGGGGTGTTTTTGACGTGTTTTGGTGTCTCCTTTTGGGTTTTCGTTTGGTTCATGTTGGTCATCATGGTGAAAATTGTAAATTTTTTTGGGGGGAATTTTCTTCCAGTTTTGGGGGTGATCCCGTTCTTTTTTGGGGTGTTTTTGACATGTTTTGGGGTCTCTGTTGGGTTTTGTTGGGTTCTTGTTTTTCATCATGTTGGAAAAGTTTAACTTGCGTGTTTTGGAGAACATCAGGTAGGTTTAGTGTCGTTTTGGGGTGGATCTATTTTTTTGGGGTTTTCTTTCGTTTTGGGGGGTTATCCCATTCTTTTTTGGGGTGTTTTTGACTTGTTTTGGGGTCTCCGTTGGGTTTTAGTTGGATTCTCGTTGGTCGTTAAGGGAAATGGGAGTGGATTGTGGGTTTTGAAGAAGATCAGGTGAGTTTAGGGTGGTTTTGCGGGGAAATTCATAGTTTTTGGTGTTTTTTCTTCTGATTCAGTTATTTTTTGGGGTGTTTTTGATGTGTTTTGGGGTCTCCGTTGTTTTTTGTTGGGTTCTTGTTGTTCATCATGGTGAAAACGGGTAAATTGTGGGTATTGGAGAACATCAGGTAGGTTTAGGGGGACTTTTGGGGTGGATCAACGGCTTTTAGGGTTTTCTTCCAGTTTTGGGGGTGATCCCGCTTTTTTTTGTGGTGTTTTTGACGTGTTTTGGGGTTTCCGTTGTGTTTTGTTGATTTCCTAATGTGTTTTAAGTTTGTTGGGAGTGGACTTTGGGATTTGGAGAACATCAGGTAGGTTTAGTGTGGTTTTGGGGTGGATCTATCGTTTTTTGGGGTTTTCTTTCTTTTTTAGGGGTTATCCTGTTCTTGTTTGGGGTGTTTTTGACTTGTTTTGGGGTCTCCGTTGGGTTTTAGTTGGTCGTTAAGGGAAATGGGAGTGGATTGTGGGTTTTGAAGAAGATCAGGTGAGTTTAGGGTGGTTTTGCGGGGAAATTCATAGTTTTTGGTGTTTTTTCTTCTGATTCAGTTCTTTTTTGGGGTGTTTTTGACGTGTTTTGGGGTTTCCGTTGGGTTTCGTTGAGTTCCTAATGGGTTTTATGGTGGCTGGGAGTGGACATTTGGATTTGGAGAACATCGGGTACGTTTAGAGTGGTTTTGGGATTGGATCCGTGCTTTTTGGGGTTTTCTTTGGTTTTGGGGGTGATCCTGTTCTTGTTTGGGGTGTTTTTGACGTGTTTTGGGTTCTCCGTTGGGTTTCGTTGGGTTTTCCGTGGTCATCATGGTGGAAAAGTGTAAATTGTGGGTTTTGGAGAACATCAGGTAGGTTTATGAGGACTTTTGGGGCAGATTCATGGTTTTTAGGGTTTTCTTCTGTTTTTTTCTAGTGATCCAGTTGGTTTTCGGCGTGTTTTTGACGTGTTTTGTGGTCTCCGTTGGGTTTCGTTGGGTTTTCCGTGGTCTTCATGGTGGAAAAGTGTAAATTGTGGGTTTTGGAGAACTTCAGGTAGATTTAGGGTGTTTTTGTGGTGGATCTATGGTTTTGGGGGATTTTGTTCCAGTTTTGGGGTGATCAAATTCATTTTTGGGGTGTTTCTGACGTGTTTTGGGTTCTTTGTTGGGTTTCGTTGGGTTTTCTGTTGGCATCTTGGTGGAAAAGTGTAAATTGTGGGTTTTGGAGAACTTCAGGTAGGTTTAGGGGGACTTTTGGGGTGGATTCATGGTATTTGGGGTTTTCTTCTGTTTTTTGGGGTGATCCTGTTCTTTTTTGGGGTGTTTTTGACGTGTTTTGGGGTTGTCCGTTGGGTTTTGTTGGGTTCTCGTTGGTCATCATTGTGAAAAAGGGTAAATTGTGGGTTTTGGAGAACATCAGGTAGGCTTAGGGGGACTTTTGGGGTGGATCTATGGCATTTGGGTTTTTCTTCTGTTTTTGGGGGAGATCCTGTTCTTTTTTGTTTTTTTTTTTTTTTTTTTTGACATGTTTTTTGTCTCCATTGGGTTTTGTTGGGTTTTCCATGGTCATCATGGTGGAAAAGGGTAAATTTGTGGGTTTTGGAGAACATCAGGTAGGTTTAGGCTGGTTTTGGGATTGGATCTGTGCTTTTTGGGGATTTTCTTCCAGTTTATGGGTGATCCCTTTCTTTTTTGGGGTGTTTTTGACGTGTTTTGGTGTCTCCTTTTGGGTTTTCGTTTGGTTCATGTTGGTCATCATGGTGAAAATTGTAAATTTTTTTGGGGGGAATTTTCTTCCAGTTTTGGGGGTGATCCCGTTCTTTTTTGGGGTGTTTTTGACATGTTTTGGGGTCTCTGTTGGGTTTTGTTGGGTTCTTGTTTTTCATCATGTTGGAAAAGTTTAACTTGCGTGTTTTGGAGAACATCAGGTAGGTTTAGTGTCGTTTTGGGGTGGATCTATTTTTTTGGGGTTTTCTTTCGTTTTGGGGGGTTATCCCATTCTTTTTTGGGGTGTTTTTGACTTGTTTTGGGGTCTCCGTTGGGTTTTAGTTGGATTCTCATTGGTCGTTAAGGTAAATGGGAGTGGATTGTGGGTTTTGAAGAAGATCAGGTGAGTTTAGGGTGGTTTTGCGGGGAAATTCATAGTTTTTGGTGTTTTTTCTTCTGATTCAGTTATTTTTTGGGGTGTTTTTGATGTGTTTTGGGGTCTCCGTTGTTTTTTGTTGGGTTCTTGTTGTTCATCATGGTGAAAACGGGTAAATTGTGGGTATTGGAGAACATCAGGTAGGTTTAGGGGGACTTTTGGGGTGGATCAACGGCTTTTAGGGTTTTCTTCCAGTTTTGGGGGTGATCCCGCTTTTTTTTGTGGTGTTTTTGACGTGTTTTGGGGTTTCCGTTGTGTTTTGTTGATTTCCTAATGTGTTTTAAGTTTGTTGGGAGTGGACTTTGGGATTTGGAGAACATCAGGTAGGTTTAGTGTGGTTTTGGGGTGGATCTATCGTTTTTTGGGGTTTTCTTTCTTTTTTAGGGGTTATCCTGTTCTTGTTTGGGGTGTTTTTGACTTGTTTTGGGGTCTCCGTTGGGTTTTAGTTGGTCGTTAAGGGAAATGGGAGTGGATTGTGGGTTTTGAAGAAGATCAGGTGAGTTTAGGGTGGTTTTGCGGGGAAATTCATAGTTTTTGGTGTTTTTTCTTCTGATTCAGTTCTTTTTTGGGGTGTTTTTGACGTGTTTTGGGGTTTCCGTTGGGTTTCGTTGAGTTCCTAATGGGTTTTATGGTGGTTGGGAGTGGACATTTGGATTTGGAGAACATCAGGTACGTTTAGAGTGGTTTTGGGATTGGATCCGTGCTTTTTGGGGTTTTCTTTGGTTTTGGGGGTGATCCTGTTCTTGTTTGGGGTGTTTTTGACGTGTTTTGGGTTCTCCGTTGGGTTTCGTTGGGTTTTCCGTGGTCATCATGGTGGAAAAGTGTAAATTGTGGGTTTTGGAGAACATCAGGTAGGTTTATGAGGACTTTTGGGGCAGATTCATGGTTTTTAGGGTTTTCTTCTGTTTTTTTCTAGTGATCCAGTTGGTTTTCGGCGTGTTTTTGACGTGTTTTGTGGTCTCCGTTGGGTTTCGTTGGGTTTTCCGTGGTCATCATGGTGGAAAAGTGTAAATTGTGGGTTTTGGAGAACATCAGGTAGGTTTATGAGGACTTTTGGGGCAGATTCATGGTTTTTAGGGTTTTCTTCTGTTTTTTTCTAGTGATCCAGTTGGTTTTCGGCGTGTTTTTGACGTGTTTTGTGGTCTCCGTTGGGTTTCGTTGGGTTTTCCGTGGTCATCATGGTGGAAAAGTGTAAATTGTGGGTTTTGGAGAACTTCAGGTAGATTTAGGGTGTTTTTGTGGTGGATCTATGGTTTTGGGGGATTTTGTTCCAGTTTTGGGGTGATCAAATTCATTTTTGGGGTGTTTCTGACGTGTTTTGGGTTCTTCGTTGGGTTTCGTTGGGTTTTCCGTTGTCATCATGGTGGAAAAGTGTAAATTGTGGGTTTTGGAGAACATCAGGTAGGTTTAGGGGGACTTTTGGGGTGGATTCATGATATATGGGGTTTTCTTCTGTTTTTTTTTTTTTTTTTTTTTTTGGGGGGGGGGTGATCTAATTCATTTTGGGGGTGTTTTTGACGTGTTTTGGGGTCTCCATTGGGTTTCCTTGCGTTTTCCGTGGTCATCATGGTGGAAAAGGGTAAATTGTTGGTTTTGGAGAACATCAGGTAGGTTTAGGTTGTTTTTGGGATTGGATCTATGGTTTTGGGGGATTTTCTTTTGTTTTTGGGGGTGATCCCGTTCTTTTTTGGGGTGTTTTTGACGTGTTTTGGGGTCTCCGTTGGTATTCCTTGGGTTTTATGTGGTCATGGTGGTGGAAAATTGTAAATTGTGGGTTTTGGAGAACTTCAGGTAGGTTTAGGGGAATTTTGGGGTGGATTCATGGTATTTGGTCTTTTCTTCTGTTTTTTTATGGGTGATCCTGTTCTTTTTTGGGGTGTTTATGACGTGTTTTGGGGTCTCCGTTGGGTTTTAGTTGGGTTCTTGTTGGTCATCATGGTGAAAAAGTGTAAATTGTGGCTTTTGGAGAACATCAGGTAGGTTTAGGGGGACTTTTGGGGCAGAGTCATGTTTTTTGGTGTTTTCTTCTGTTTCTTGGGGTGATCCAATTCTTTTTTTTGGGAAGTTTTTGAGGTGTTTGGGGGTCTCCGTTGGGTTTTGTTGTGTACTCGTTGGTCATCGTGGTGGAAAATGGTAAATTGTGGGTTTTGGAGAACATCAGGTAGGTTTAGGGTGGTTTTGGGATTGGATCCGTGCTTTTTGGGGATTTTCTTCCAGTTTATGGGTGATCCCTTTATTTTTGGGGTGTTTTTGACGTGTTTTGGTGTCTCGTTTTGGGTTTTCGTTTTGTTCATGTTGGTCATCCTGGTGAAAAAGTGTAAATTGTGGGTTTTGGAGAACATCAGGTAGGTTTAGGGGGACTTTTGGTATGGATCTATGGCTTTTGGGGTTTTCTTTCGTTTTTAGGGTTTATCCCGTTCTTGTTTTGGGTGTTTTTGACTTCTTTTGGGGTCTCCGTTGGGTTTCGTTGGGTTTTCCATGGTCATCATGTTGGAAAATTGTAAATTGTGGGTTTTGGAGATCATCAGGTAGGTTTAGGGTGGTTTTGGGGTGGATCTATGATTTTGAAGGATTTTCTTCCAATTTTGGGGGTGATCCCTTTTTTTTTTTTTTTTTTTTTTTTTTTTTTTGACGTGTTTTGTGGTCTCCGTTGGGTTTCGTTGGGTTTTCCGTGGTCATCAATGTGGAAAAGTGTAAATTGTGGGTTTTGGAGAACTTCAGGTTGGTTTAGGGGGATTTTTGGTGTGGATCTATGGCTTTTGGGGTTTTCTTTCGTTGTTGGGGTTGAACCAGTTCTTTTTTGGGGTGTTTTTGACGTTTTTGGGGTCTCCGTTGGGTTTTGTTGGGTTCTCGTTGGTCGTTAAGCTAAATGGGAGTGGATTGTGGGTTTTGAAGAAGATCAGGTGAGTTTAGGGTGATTTGGGAGGGAAATGCATAGTTTTGTTTTTTTTTTCTTCTGATCCAGTTCTTTTCTGGGGTGTTTTTGACGTGTTTTGGGGTTTCCGTTGCGTTTTGTTGAGTTCCTAATGGGTTTTATGGTGGGTGGGAGTGGATTTTGGGATTTGGAGAAGATCAGGTAGGTTTAAGGGTTTTCTTGGGGTTAAATCACGTATTTTCTTCTGATCCGGTTTGCTTTTGGGGTGTTTTTGAGGTGTTTTGGGGTTTCTGTTGCGTTTTGTTGAGTTCCTAATGGGTTTTATGGTGGTTGGGAGTGGACTTTGGGATTTGGAGAAGATCAGGTAGGTTTAGGGTGGTTTTGGGATTGGATCCATGCTTTTTGGGGATTTTCTTCCAGTTTTGGGGGTTATCCCGTTCTTTTTTGGGGTGTTTTTGACATGTTTTGATGTCTCTGTTGGGTTTTGTTGGGTTTTCTGTTGGCATCTTGGTGGAAAAGGGTAAATTGTGGGTTTTGGAGAACTTCAGGTAGGTTTAGGGGGACTTTTGGGGTGGATTCATGGTATTTGGGGTTTTCTTCTGTTTTTTGGGGTGATCCTGTTCTTTTTTGGGGTGTTTTTGACGTGTTTTGGGGTTGTCCGTTGGGTTTTGTTGGGTTCTCGTTGGTCATCATTGTGAAAAAGGGTAAATTGTGGGTTTTGGAGAACATCAGGTAGGCTTAGGGGGACTTTTGGGGTGGATCTATGGCATTTGGGTTTTTCTTCTGTTTTTGGGGGAGATCCTGTTCTTTTTTTTTTTTTTTTTTTTTTTTGACATGTTTTTTGTCTCCATTGGGTTTCGTTGGGTTTTCCATGGTCATCATGGTGGAAAAGGGTAAATTTGTGGGTTTTGGAGAACATCAGGTAGGTTTAGGCTGGTTTTGGGATTGGATCTGTGCTTTTTGGGGATTTTCTTCCAGTTTATGGGTGATCCCTTTCTTTTTTGGGGTGTTTTTGACGTGTTTTGGTGTCTCCTTTTGGGTTTTCGTTTGGTTCATGTTGGTCATCATGGTGAAAATTGTAAATTTTTGGGGGGGGAATTTTCTTCCAGTTTTGGGGGTGATCCCGTTCTTTTTTGGGGTGTTTTTGACATGTTTTGGGGTCTCTGTTGGGTTTCGTTGGGTTTTCTGTTGTCATGGTGGTGGAAAAGTGTAAATTGTGGGTTTTGGAGAACTTCAGGTAGGTTTAGGCTGTTTTTGGGGTGGATCTATTTTTTGGGGGTTTTCTTTCCTTTTGGGGGGTTATCCCATTCTTTTTTGGGGTGTTTTTGACGTGTTTTGAGGTCTCCGTTTGTTTTTTTTTTGGGTTTCCATTGGGTTTTCTGGTGGTTGGGAGTGGATTGTACATTTAGGAGAACATCAGGTAGGTTTAAGGGTTTTTTGTGTTGTTAAATCACATTTTTTCTTCTGATTCGGTTCGCTTTTGGGGTGTTTTTGACGTGT